>NC_088352.1:32382500-32487500 GCF_036884655.1 Musa acuminata AAA Group | reverse complement strand
CAAAAGCCACAGAGATCCATAAATCCTTGGTTGGAAAGGACGGAACAAGATCTAAGGAGAGATGAAAGGGTTCGAAAGGGACTAACCGAGGACTTGCTCGGCCGAGAATCTTCTGGAGACGTCCTTGCAGAGCATCCGCCGCAGCAGGTCCTTGGCTGCCGGAGACACCGACCGGAAAGCCCTCGATGGGAACCTCAAGTTGGCCCTCACTACCGCGTCGAACGTCTCCGCCACCGTCTCCCCGTAGAAGGGCGGCACTCCCCCGGTCAGCATCATGTACATCACCACCCCCACGCTCCACACGTCCACCTTCTCCCCGTACTCCCGCCCGGCCACCACCTCCGGCGCCACGTAGCACGGCGTCCCCACCACCCCACTCATGGGTACCCGTTCCCCATATGCGCCGAGGAAGCACTCCGCCGACCCGAAGTCAGCCAGTTTGAGCCGCCCCCGCGCGTCGAAGAGCACGTTGTCCGGCTTCACGTCCCGGTGCGCGACCCCCCTCCGGTGGCACGCCGCGACGGCCTCCGTAAGCTCCGAGACCACTGCCACCGCCTCGTGCTCCGGAAACGGAGCCCCTTCGCAGGCGGCAATCCGGTCGCAGAGGTCGGGGCCCTCGAGGAGCTCCACCACCAGGTGCACCCACTCGTCGTCCTCGTAAGCGGCGTAGATCTGCACCGCGTGGGGGTTACCGGCGGCGGCGACGTGGTGGACCTTCGCCTCCCGCTCTACGCACTCGCGGTCGGTGGCGTCCGCGAGGAGCCTTTTCTCGACAGACTTCAGGGCGAACTCCTCTCCCGTCGCCGCCGATCTGCACCGCCGGACCACGCCGAACCGTCCACGCCCGATCTCCGCGCCGATCTCGTAGTCCCTCACCAGTGCCTCGCTCATAGCGTTTCGATTGGATCTCAACGGTCAACAATTACTCTCCTACCGCCTTCTATCCCTCCCTCTCATTGCTGGTACAATTCCTCGGCTTTCCCCTATTTATAAACTGCATGGGATCTCATTTGGCACCGGGAATATTCCTTTGCACATTTGACACCGCGGGCGAACCGATCAAGCGGATCTCCCAATCAGACGGATATGTCGTCTCCAGAACTTCACCGCCGATGATAGTTACCAAGTTCTACTATCCGCTAATCGCCCCTACTTCACAGTTACAATTACGAAATGAGCCAAAGGAGCTCCAATATGTTAATACAGAAAGAAGAAGCGTCACGATGAGTGGTCTGGTGAAGCATATAAAACAAAAGATTAATTAAAAGAAATAATGTTTGGTTGGTTTTAACTGCTAACGAAGCCTTTCAAAGTTATAAGACATGCTATCTAATATGTTGGACTAGTGCCTGTCAGCTTTAAAATCTATTTCTAACTTGAGGAATCGTGTCCGATTCGACCTTGCTCGATGCTTCCGCACAGCGAGTGCGGCGCTGGAGACGTGGGATGTGGCCCACCGCTTGAATTTGGGTGACTGCCACAGTTGAATTTCTTAATCCTGTGGGAATCCATCTCAACAGACCAGTGCCGTCGGATGGGGGTGGTGCACGACAATTAACGGCAACGGACGGTGGGATGCCTGTTGGGTTGGAGATAGAAAGCACAACGAGAGGCCATAATTTCTAACGGCTTTTCGGGGCAGTTATCGGCCATTCCGGACGGGGATCGTACGACACAGAAACGTCGTCAATCGAAAGATGACGCGTGGAAAGTCGAGTTGGACGCGTCGGTGGAAAGCCATGTGGTGGGGACAGCAGTTATGTACTTATGCGTATCCCTTTTGTGTGTGTCGTTTTAAACGGGGAGGATATATGGAACCGGAGACGGAGGGAGCAAGCAAGGTATGGCATTGGTTCGCCGGTCGCCATAAGCTATCGTGGTGGAGGCGATAAGGTAGCAGTGTTTGCTTGTTCGCGCTGCTTGTGGTCCCCAAAGTGTTGGTGACAGGAAGACTAATAGGGAGATGCGCTTATCGTGGGGAATCAATAATACGATTAAATAAATAGGGATCACGGCAAGCTATGCATAAACAAAATCAGAACTTAATTTAGTTCATATATATAAACGAATTTAACATAAGCGGCCTCTATGTGATCACAAATTGTAGATGTAATTTTGTAGCAGTAGGGAAAGAAGTTGCTTGGGATGATAACAAGTAGGTCGAGCTTTCATTAGGATACCATGTAGTGTCCTGCTAGGAGTCGAAGATACTATGGCACTGTCCCTGCTACCTATGGTTGGAGATGAATGGATAAGTTGAGGCCACCAATCTGCGGCTTTTGGCACAAGAGTTGAGCCATGGATCAGATCAGCAAGGGTCTCTCTCTCTCTCTCTCTCTCTCTCTCTCTCTCTCAAAGCTGACAAAGGTCATGTGGTTGCGGATCGGGAATTCTTTCCTTATGCCTCTTTCAAGCAAAATCCAAGTACTATGTCCTTTACTTTTTTAATGAATAATGATATAGTGATTTATATTTTAGTTGAAAGCCCGACAATATTTGTTTGAACAAAAACTTACATTGGGATTTATGTGACGAGCTCGATGTGACTTACACGTTAGGTAGATGTTAGAATTCTTCCTTTACTATCCAGGAGGAGGACGGGCTAATAGTCTTTGTGCATGAAATATTTAGTGGGCGTCTACGATAAGCTATCACTGTTGCTTTGACTGTTGTGGTTTGATGTGGACGATTTTGGTTGGACTAATACAATGCTCCGCTTATACAGTTGACCCGATTAGATCACTCATTTTATATATTAGAAAATCTTAGCCGAAGCACATTAATACGTGGCTTTTTTTTAATGTGATTTTAATGATTTTAATCAAATACTAATACCTGTTTTAAAGATGATGTATTAACCTGCTGTACTAGACCTATAAAATGTCAGTGTTCTTTTTTTTTTTTTCTTTCTTTGAGAAACTAAATTTTTTATTTTAGAAATATTCTTTCCTTAATAATAAGGAATTTATTTTTTTTAATGGTTGGAGTTTTACCTGTCTATAGCCAATGGAAATGAACCTATATAAATATTCTGGATTTCCTAGTCAAATATATCTTTTCTCCATAAAAAAATTTTCATTCTTTTTTATCTTTTCTTAAGCCACCTCTTCTCATATTATTGTGAATCTATAATAACCTTCTTATGTTCATAACCATAATAGAGGAAACATGATTATATACTTGGGGAATATATTCAATCATATGCTTGAATGAGGGGTAGAATCATTCCTTATACTCGTATGTACTTTTGGATGATTTTTTATTTTATTAAATATAATTGGATAAGGTGTAATTTTTTCAAGTTTTTACCTCCAACAATTTAAGAAATGATGCATTTAAAATTTGAAGATAGATTTTCTTGGAATTGGTTATCCAAGTTAGAAGATTAATTTAAAATATTTCTCTTCCACCGTATAAGACACAAATAAAATTGGAAGAACGAGAGAAGATAGAACTTATAATGGTGATTGGTGTTGCAAGTTGCAACACGTCTCTCATGTCTGCTCTCCTCCGAAACTTGACTAATTACATGTTCTGGTGATAAATTGTACGGGTTGCATGATATTTAAGGTTGTTTCATTGACCAAGATAGGCAATCATTTCAAAGTGCTTGCGTCTTGAGAAGAATATGAAATTTGGTAGAGTCAAATTGTTCAGCCGATCAACGTTCTATTCCACATTTATCTTTGATTAGTGTTGGGAAATCACTGAATATCATTTATTCTTCTAAGTTATACATATCTGATATTGGTTATGAGGTATGGATGAAGCATCTAGTTTTATAAAGATAAATGTACTGGAGCTTAAGAGAGAGAGAGGATCGTTTGTAGTATGGTTTCATAATTGTTATACTGGAAGATACCCATTCATGTTAGGGATTGTTACATGTCACCTTCGATCCCGATGGAATTGTGTTACGTTAAATCTAAGAAATATATAACTATCGTGAATATGGTTTATAGCATTCAAGGAATGACATCATATCGATTATATAATATTGAGATATTAATCAACATGGTGTTGAGCTATTGTGCATGTGACATCAGAGTATTAACCATGTGATGTTAAAGTGTCAATTACGAATACTAGCATATCAACCGCTAGGCTCTAGTTATAAGCATAAAAATATGATTATGTTATTATTATATAAAAAAATCAATGCTAAAAAATAAAATCAAATAATGATAGATCAAATATATAATGCATACCTTTCGATATTGCTTAGAAAGCCTTTATTTGATCTATAGATGCACAATCGTCCAAAAGATTCAATGATATCGATCTGTAAAAACAATTAGACTCGTCTTCTCCTCTCTTCTTATCCTTTACAATGAACGATGGATTAAGGGCAAAGAAAATATGAGAGAGGATCTATGATATCTCGATAACTATTTAGGTTTATGTTGGTTTATCCCTAGGAGGTCTTATCCTTTTATAGGCGAAAGCAGAGGAACTAAAATAAGTAATTAGAAGAATCCCTTGTCTCTCCTAGAAATCCTACCATAATTAAATTTTCTTTCTATTGGTTGATAATCATAATCAGAATCCAATTATATTTATAATATATCATAAATAATTAGATAGGATCACATAATCTAATATTCTCACACTTGACCAATTAGTTGGTAAGATATAAAAGAAATTTAAAATCAAGATAAATAAACCATAAATTTATTTAAACATATTTTATTTAATTAGATTCTAAAATTTTAAAAAATATTTTACACATACATATAAATTTTATAAAATAGGCCAAGAAATCCAATAAACATAATATCACATTAAATCTGACTATCAATACGAGTCATAGTGATTGTATATCATCAATGTCATAATTCCTTCTATATATCACAACACTATTTGTTAGGATCAAGAGCACTAAGAGGGGGGGGGTGAATTAGTGCAGCGGAAATCTTATAAGAAATTAAAATCAAAAAGCTGCGTTCGTTCAAAAACAATTATGATGCAGAAGCAAATTCACAGTTTGTATCTAAGTGCAGTTTGCGTCTAAGCGCAGATTGCGTCTAAGCGCAGTTTTGCGTCTAAGCGCAGTTTTGCGTCTAAACTCAGATTTACGTCTAAATGCAGATTTACGTCTAAACGTAGATTTACGTCTAAACGCAGTTTTACGTCTAAACGCAGTTTTACGTTTAAACGCAGTTTTACGTCTAAACGCAGATTTACGTCTAAACGTAGATTTACGTCTAAACGTAGTTTTACGTCTAAACGCAGTTTTACGTCTAAACGCAGTTTTACGTTTAAACGCAGTTTTACGTCTAAACGTAGATTTACGTCTAAACGCAGTTTTACGTCTAAACGCAGTTTTACGTCTAGACGCAGATTTACGTCTAAACTTTGAAACTCGTTTGTATATTCGCAGAAGGCAGTATGCAGTTGAAATCAAGACGTAAACGTAAACTGAAATCTGATGATTGAGCGAGGAAAGCCGATTTACGTCCGAATGCAGTTTTACGTCTAAATGTTGAAACTCGTTCGTAAAATCGTAGAGGACAGATTGCAGTTATTAATAGGATTAAAATGTAAGCGTAAACTGCAAGGAAGTCCGTTCGTAAAAGCACGGAAAACAGATTTGCAGAATCAAACGTAAACGTAAACTGTAATGTATGAAAATACGAGTTTACGTCTGAATGCAGAATTGGAAGAACAGCACTTAGAACTTGTTCGTGAAAGCGCAGAGAGCAGTAGTGACGAGGGTGGTTTGCAGTAATGATAAAGTGCTCGAAAATAAACGCAAACCAGAGATTTAGAGTGGTTCGGTCAGCCTTGACCTACTCCACTTTTGGCTTCCTCCACCGATGAGGTTGCCGACGTCAACTAGGTGCCTTCCTTCAATGGGCGAAGGCCAAACTTCCCTCTTACAGTTTCTCTCCTTTTGACAGGCTTAGGAGACAACCTTTACAGACCTTTCTCTCCTCACTTTACAGTTGAAAACTTGAAGAACAGAAGGAGGAGACTCAAGGGATTTACAACACTTTTGAGCTCTTTAGAATCACAGAAAAGATCACAATTTCGGTATGGGTCTATATCTTTCCAGTGCTGAATGGGTGGGGTATTTATAGGCCCCAACCCAATTCAAAATTCGAGCTCAAAACGATCAAATCGATCAAATCCCAGAATTCTGGGATCAGGCGGTTGCACCTCTCGACTGGAGAGGTGGCACCGCCTGGCAGAGCTCGAAGACTGAGCTCTGCCGATTGCTTCTTCTCTGCCAGAGCTCGAAGACTGAGCTCGATGGTTGCATCACCTGGCAGAGCTCGAAGACTGAGCTTGGTGGTTGCATCACCTGGCAGAGCTCGAAATCTGAGCTCGGTGGTTGCATCACTTGGCAGAGCTCCAAACTGAGCTCAAGCTGATGCACCATTCTGCCATAGCTCGAAGACTGAGCTTGGTGAATGCATCACCTGGCAAAGCTCGAGACTGAGCTCAGGCTGATGCACCACTCTGCCAAAGCTCGAAGACTGAGCTTGGTGGTTGCATCGCCTGGCAGAGCTCGGAACTTGAGCTCTGGCGGTGCAACCTCTTGGCTGGAGCGGTTGCACCTCCCAGCCTTGCAACCCTGGCGGTTGCACCTCCTGGCTGGGGCGGTTGCACCTCCCAGCCCCACAGCCCAGGCGGTTGCACCTCCTGGCTGGGGCGGTTGCACCTCCTGGCTGGGGCGGTTGCACCTCCTGGTGCAATCAGGGTCCGAATGGTTCACTCCATTCGACCCACTTTGAATCTTTTCAGGGGCCCAATTGCCCCAAGATTAAGCTAATGGGATCACCTCCCATTTTCCTGCTTAATCATCGTGCTAACTACGATTATCTCTAAGACAACTTCTGCAGCTTTGCACCGATGCGTCAATCGCTTCTTCCGGCGAGTTTCCGGCCAACTTCCGTCGATCAACCGATAACCCTCGGTGATCCTTCTGCGGACATCCGGCATACTCCTGGACTTTGCGACGATCCACTTGGCGAGTTCCGACGAGCTTCGCTTGGCAAGCTTCTGGACTTCTCGGATCTGTTCTCTCTGAACCTCCGACGACCGTCCGAACTTCCGTCGAACTCTCGAACTCCCAACGTGATCATGATCTTGACTCCGGCGCAACTCCTGCTGCTTGTCTTAATCTCATCGTAGTTAATCCTGCACACTTATCTCAACACATAGATTAGATAACAAATGACAATTGACTTCATCATCAAAATCCGAGATTCAACAATCTCCCCCTTTTTGATGATGACAATCAATTGATAAAGGAGTTATCCTTAACTCCCCCTATCTATATGCCATAGTTGAGATAAGTCAACCTTGAATTCAAGACCTAAGAATTCAAGTGACGCATTGATAAGTTAGATCAGTTAAACTTATCAATGCTCCCATCATGATGCCTATCATGATGTATCTCTTCAAGAATTATGTCAAGGCATGACATACATCAACAAGTTTGTATGATAGTGTTTGTAACCAATCATCATGCAATCATATAAAGCTACGAAGGACTTTTTACATGATGCTTACATTTGAGATTTTCTAGTAAGTTTGCATTTTCTTCACAATATCATATCAGGATATGATGCAAACTATAGTACATGTTCACATATCTATTGGTGATGCAAGGATGGCATAACATTGTTTATAGCATCACTCAAGTATTTACAACTATGACATAGATATGATTATGGCAGTTCAGCTATGACATAGTGTTTATCAATTCATATTTTTCTCCCCCTTTGTCATCAACAAAAAGCATGATAGCATTATCAAGCAAATAAAGGAAGTCATGACACATATATCACTTTATTGTTTTTGCTTGACGGAGGAAAGTCATTTTCCAAGGAGTTTTCATAAGAGTGTACGGGAACATCCCATTTTTAGCATACAACCCGAAAAATGAACTTTTTACATGCATTTGGTTAAAAATATTTGTCACATAATTTGCAACATGTTGTTTGATCAAGCGTTGTCAAGGCATGTAATAGTAATAACATCCGAAAGATAATTTTATCTAGTTTAAGTATTTGGACACATCAACATACCTAATCCTCTTCTTATGTAATCAAATTGTTCTTCACATAGGGGTTTTGTGAAGATATCAGCCAGTTGATGTTTGGTATCAATAAACTCTATGGTCACGTCATGATTAGTGACATGATCACGTATAAAGTGATGTCTAATATCAATGTGTTTTATTCTTGAGTGTTGTATAGGATTTTTAGTTAAGCATATTGCACTCGTGTTATCACATTTAATGGGAATATCTTTAAGAATCACTTTGTAATCTTCTAAAGTGTTTTTCATCCATACAACTTGTGCACAGCATGCACTTGCTGCAATGTATTCAGCTTCGGTTGTTGATAGGGCAACCGAGTTTTGTTTCTTAGATGACCAGGATACAAGGGCATGTCCTAAAAATTGACATGATCCTGATGTGCTTTTTCTGTCTAGTTTACAGCCAGCGAAGTCCGCATCAGCATAGGCTGTTAATTCAAAATTTTCTGTTTTTGGGTACCATAATCCTAGATTGGTAGTTCCATTAAGATATCTGAGTATTCTTTTGACAGCTTTGAGATGAGATATCTTAGGGTCTGATTGAAATCTAGCACAAAGTCCTACACTGAACATAATGTCTGGTCTGGTGGCAGTGAGGTAAAGTAAACTTCCTATCATACCCCTATAGGTTTTTTGATCGAAGCTTTCTCCATTCTCATCAATTTCTAACTTAGTGGAGGTGCTCATAGGAGTGTCAATGGCTTTTGAATTATTCATTTTGAACTTCTTTAGCAAACTTACAGCATATTTGGTTTGACTAATAAAGATGCAATTGCTTAGTTGTTTGATTTGTAGGCCTAAGAAGAATGTTAACTCTCCCATTAGACTCATTTCGAATTCATGACTCATAGTTTTCGAAAAGGATTCACAAAGAGATTCATTTGTAGAACCAAAGATAATGTCATCAACATAAATCTGAACAATGAGAAAATCATTTTCAAAATTCTTGATAAACAATGTAGTATCAACCTTGCCTTTTACGAAATTATTTTCAATGAGAAAAGAGCTAAGTCTCTCATACCAAGCCCTTGGGGCTTGCTTTAAACCATAGAGAGCTTTAGTTAATCTAAACACATGATTAGGGTAGCCATTATTTTCAAATCCAGGAGGTTGTTCAACATAAACTTCTTCGGAAATGAAACCATTTAGAAAAGCGCTTTTAACATCCATTTGAAATAATTTAAAATTATTGCAACTAGCATAGGCAAGGAGCATCCTTATGGCTTCCAATCGAGCCACAGGTGCGAAGGTTTCTTCGTAATCGATACCTTCTTCTTGGTTGAAACCTTTGGCCACTAATCTAGCCTTGTTTCTAACCACGATACCATTTTCATCTTGCTTGTTTCTAAAGACCCATTTAGTACCAATTACTAAATGGTCATTTGGCCTAGGAACAAGCGTCCACACCTCATTTCTCTCAAATTGATTTAATTCATCTTGCATTGCGATAATCCATGAATCATCTTTCATGGCTTCATCAACACATTTGGGTTCAATTTGGGAGAGAAAAGCGGCGTTGGCACAAAAGTTTTTAAAAGAAGATCGTGTTTGAACCCCCTTTGATGTGTCTCCTAGGATTAGTTCCTTAGGATGAGCATCTATATACTTCCAATCCTTGGGTAAGGATGTTTTGGAAGTAGATGCAACCAAGTTGCTAGTTGGAGACGGGGTTTCGTTTAAATTCAAGGAATCAAAATTAATATCATCATCAAGATCATTTTTCTTAATTTCTGAAATCTCATTGAAAACAACATGGATGGATTCTTCAATAATTAAGGTTCTTTTATTGAAGATGCGAAAAGCTTTAGAAACCGAAGAATAACCAAGAAAAATTCCTTCATCAGATTTAGCATCGAATTTTCCTAAGTTATCCTTTTCATTCAAGATAAAACACTTACACCCAAAGACTTTAAAATATGAGACATTGGGTTTTTTGTTATTCCATAACTCATAAGGAGTTTTGGTGAGTAAGGGTCTTACTAGGACTCTATTTAAAATATAACATGCAGTGTTTACAGCTTCGGCCCAAAAATATTTGGGTAGGCTATGTTCATTCAACATGGTTCTAGCCATTTCTTGCAAATTTCGATTTTTTCTTTCTACTACCCCATTTTGTTGAGGATTTCTTGGAGTAGAGAAGTTATGGTTGTATCCGTTGAGTTCACAGAATTCTTGGAAGTCATGGTTTTGAAATTCTCCACCGTGATCACTTCTAATTGACGAAATCATAGATTCCTTCTCATTTTGAACAAGTTTACAAAACTTGGTAAAATGTCTAAAGCATTCATTTTTTTGTTTTAAGAAGTAGGTCCATGTATATCTGCTGTAGTCATCAATAATGACAAAGGCGTATTTGCTACCTCCTAGACTCGATGTAGAGATTGGTCCGAACAAGTCCATATGGATCAATTGTAAGGGCCTAGAGGTGCTTATTTGATTCTTAGCTTTGAAGATACCCCTAATTTGCTTACCTAATTGGCAAGCATCACATACATTATCTTTGATGAACTTGATATGAGGAATTCCTCTTACAAGTTCTCTAGATGATACTTGATTGATTAGTTTCATGCTAGCATGACCTAATCTTCTATGCCATAGCCAAGCATCCTCATTCATAACGGCAAAGCACATTTCATCACATAAGTCATTGATGTCAATAGTGTATACGTTGTTTTGTTTTAATGCAATCATAGATATATTTTTGTGTGGTTTTTCAATGATGCAGGCATTAGATTCAAATCTTATAATATATCCTTTATCACATAATTGACTAATGCTCAAGAGGTTATGTTTTAAACCATCAACTAGTAAAACATCTTCAATAGAGAGGTTGGATTTGTTACCAATGGTTCCTTTGCCAATGATTTTACCCTTGTTGTTGTCTCCGAAGGTGACATATCCTTCGTCTATGCTAGAGAGCTTAGAGAATTGAGATGGATCTCCGGTCATATGCCTTGAGCATCCACTATCAAGGTACCATTTCTTGCTCCTAGCTTGCAATTGTTTAGTTTTCTACAAGAAAGGATGACGTTTAGGTACCCATTTGCTTTTGGGTGCCTCATAAATAGATCTACATTTTCTATCATGTTGCATAGAGTTTATCATGGTTCCTTTAGGAACCCAAATTAATTTGTTTGGACTTATTTTCTTGAATGGACAACAATGTGTCTTGTGTCCAGATTTGCAACAAAAGTTGCACTTGGTTTGGTGTTGAACGTGTAAGATGGGGCCTTTTACAAAGGTAGTTGGATTTTGGTGAGGACTCCTCACAAATCCAATCCCACTTCTTTTGGGAGCATGACCCTTGTTTGTAAGGATCATGTTTAATGACTTGCTACCAACCTCGAATTTCTTCAAGGTGTCCTTAAGCAGCAAGTTTTCTTTTTGTATAGTTTCTAAATCATGACATTTGATACATGAGTTTAAACTATCATGATGTTCGACTTTTAACTTATCAAACTCACAAGTAAGATTATCATGTAGCTTTTTTAGCAACTTGTATTTCTTATTTATAACTTTGCATTCATCAAATAAATCATGGAAGGCATTTAGTAATTCATCGAAAGATAAATCAGCATTTAATAAATCCGTTACCTCCTCTTCGATGGCCATAAAGGCGTAATGAGCAACATGCTCGGTGTTGGATTCTTCTTCCTCGGATGCGCTCGAATCATCCCATGTTGCTTGGAGCGCCTTCTTCTTTGTTGTTCTTTTCTTGACTTGGGGACAATCACTTTTGTAATGTCCCGGCTTTTTACATTCATAGCAGATCACTTGGTCCTTCTTAGGTTCAAGTTTATTTTTCACATCGTTTTTAAACTTGTTTCTTTTGAAGAATTTTTTAAACTTTCTTGTCAACAGTGCCAAGTCATCGTCACAATCCTCATCACTTGAGTTTTCTCTCAAGTGGCATTCAGAAGTTTTAAGTGCCATATCCTTCCTGTTCTTTGGAAGGATGTCTTCTTGCTCTTCATGAGCTTTGCAGGTCATTTCGTAGGTCATTAATGACCCGATTAGTTCTTCAAGAGGGAAATTTTGCAGATCTTTTGCCTCTTGAATGGCGGTGACTTTAGGATCCCAACTCTTAGGAAGGGATCTTAGTATCTTATTCACAAGCTCAAAATCCGAAAAGCTCTTTCCGAGACCTTTTAAACCGTTGACGACATCCGTGAAACGGGTAAACATGTCGCCAATGGTTTCACTCGGTTTCATTCGAAAAAGTTCAAAAGAATGCAGCAACAGATTGATTTTTGACTCTTTCACTCTACTTGTGCCCTCGTGGGTCACTTCAAGTGTGTGCCAAATATCAAAAGCAGTTTCGCAAGTTGAAACACGATTAAATTCGTTTTTATCTAGTGCGCAAAATAAGGCATTCATAGCCTTTGCATTAAGAGCGAAAGCCTTCTTTTCCAAATCGTTCCAATCGATCATTGGAAGAGAAGATTTTGAAAATCCATTTTCAACAAGGTTCCATAGTTCAAAATCCATAGAAATAAGAAAGATCCTCATTCGGGTCTTCCAGTAAGTGTAGTCCGTTCCACTGAACATGGGTGGACGTGTAATCGAATGTCCCTCTTGGTTTCCGGCGTATGCCATCTCTCTTGGGTTTTAATCCTTTAGAGAGTTAACCGAGCTCTGATACCAATTGTTAGGATCAAGAGCACTAAGAGGGGGGGGGTGAATTAGTGCAGCGGAAATCTTATAAGAAATTAAAATCAAAAAGCTGCGTTCGTTCAAAAACAATTATGATGCAGAAGCAAATTCACAGTTTGTATCTAAGTGCAGTTTGCGTCTAAGCGCAGATTGCGTCTAAGCGCAGTTTTGCGTCTAAGCGCAGTTTTGCGTCTAAACTCAGATTTACGTCTAAATGCAGATTTACGTCTAAACGCAGATTTACGTCTAAACGCAGTTTTACGTCTAAACGCAGTTTTACGTTTAAACGCAGTTTTACGTCTAAACGCAGATTTACGTCTAAACGTAGATTTACGTCTAAACGTAGTTTTACGTCTAAACGCAGTTTTACGTCTAAACGCAGTTTTACGTTTAAACGCAGTTTTACGTCTAAACGTAGATTTACGTCTAAACGCAGTTTTACGTCTAAACGCAGTTTTACGTCTAGACGCAGATTTACGTCTAAACTTTGAAACTCGTTTGTATATTCGCAGAAGGCAGTATGCAGTTGAAATCAAGACGTAAACGTAAACTGAAATCTGATGATTGAGCGAGGAAAGCCGATTTACGTCCGAATGCAGTTTTACGTCTAAATGTTGAAACTCGTTCGTAAAATCGTAGAGGACAGATTGCAGTTATTAATAGGATTAAAATGTAAGCGTAAACTGCAAGGAAGTCCGTTCGTAAAAGCACGGAAAACAGATTTGCAGAATCAAACGTAAACGTAAACTGTAATGTATGAAAATACGAGTTTACGTCTGAATGCAGAATTGGAAGAACAGCACTTAGAACTTGTTCGTGAAAGCGCAGAGAGCAGTAGTGACGAGGGTGGTTTGCAGTAATGATAAAGTGCTCGAAAATAAACGCAAACCAGAGATTTAGAGTGGTTCGGTCAGCCTTGACCTACTCCACTTTTGGCTTACTCCACCGATGAGGTTGCCGACGTCAACTAGGTGCCTTCCTTCAATGGGCGAAGGCCAAACTTCCCTCTTACAGTTTCTCTCCTTTTGACAGGCTTAGGAGACAACCTTTACAGACCTTTCTCTCCTCACTTTACAGTTGAAAACTTGAAGAACAGAAGGAGGAGACTCAAGGGATTTACAACACTTTTGAGCTCTTTAGAATCACAGAAAAGATCACAATTTCGGTATGGGTCTATATCTTTCCAGTGCTGAATGGGTGGGGTATTTATAGGCCCCAACCCAATTCAAAATTCGAGCTCAAAACGATCAAATCGATCAAATCCCAGAATTCTGGGATCAGGCGGTTGCACCTCTCGACTGGAGAGGTGGCACCGCCTGGCAGAGCTCGAAGACTGAGCTCTGCCGATTGCTTCTTCTCTGCCAGAGCTCGAAGACTGAGCTCGATGGTTGCATCACCTGGCAGAGCTCGAAGACTGAGCTTGGTGGTTGCATCACCTGGCAGAGCTCAAAATCTGAGCTCGGTGGTTGCATCACTTGGCAGAGCTCCAAACTGAGCTCAAGCTGATGCACCATTCTGCCATAGCTCGAAGACTGAGCTTGGTGAATGCATCACCTGGCAAAGCTCGAGACTGAGCTCAGGCTGATGCACCACTCTGCCAAAGCTCGAAGACTGAGCTTGGTGGTTGCATCGCCTGGCAGAGCTCGGAACTTGAGCTCTGGCGGTGCAACCTCTTGGCTGGAGCGGTTGCACCTCCCAGCCTTGCAACCCTGGCGGTTGCACCTCCTGGCTGGGGCGGTTGCACCTCTCAACCCCACAGCCCAGGCGGTTGCACCTCCTGGCTGGGGCGGTTGCACCTCCTGGTGCAATCAGGGTCCGAATGGTTCACTCCATTCGACCCACTTTGAATCTTTTCAGGGGCCCAATTGCCCCAAGATTAAGCTAATGGGATCACCTCCCATTTTCCTGCTTAATCATCGTGCTAACTACGATTATCTCTAAGACAACTTCTGCAGCTTTGCACCGATGCGTCAATCGCTTCTTCCGGCGAGTTTCCGGCCAACTTCCGTCGATCAACCGATAACCCTCGGTGATCCTTCTGCGGACATCCGGCATACTCCTGGACTTTGCGACGATCCACTTGGCGAGTTCCGACGAGCTTCGCTTGGCAAGCTTCTGGACTTCTCGGATCTGTTCTCTCTGAACCTCCGACGACCGTCCGAACTTCCGTCGAACTCTCGAACTCCCAACGTGATCATGATCTTGACTCCGGCGCAACTCCTGCTGCTTGTCTTAATCTCATCGTAGTTAATCCTGCACACTTATCTCAACACATAGATTAGATAACAAATGACAATTGACTTCATCATCAAAATCCGAGATTCAACACTATTAACTCTTCCTAATGTAGTCTAAAATGATCATTGTAATTTATTTTATCAAGACAATCATATTATCATATTCAATTATAATATATACATACATAAATGTGAATCGATCGTAGAAATAAATAACTTTAAGTATGTAAACAAGATTATCAATTATAATTTCTACTCAGCTTCATTATATTTTTTTATGGATTACTCACAAACTTAATCATAATAATATATTATTTTAAATACTTTAGGTTGTAAGTCCTAAATAAATGAATCAGTAATCAATATAGTGAATTTTAAGTTCTTAATGATATTAATTATTTTTAGACTCTTTTTCACTAACCATTAAATATATTATAGATATTGTGGTATTTGTTATTCTTGAGAAGAAAATTACTGTAATATGTCACAAATTATCTTTAGCGACTTGGCAATTGAGTCTAACCACACAAAATTTTGATATAAAATTTTACAATCATAAAGCTTAATTAATGACATCAAAGCATACCATAAAACTATCTTTCATTATTGATAATACAATAATGCATTGCTTAATATTTTTCTCTGTAAATTATCCATTTAACTAATAAATATAAAACTTAAAGTAGACTTCTTATTATCGAGGAAATTTATAGAATTAATATATGAAAATACTATCATTTCAAGCTGATCTAATTTTATATACGTGAGCACATATTTTTTTATCCCATCTAGATATCTTATTACTTTCTTTATAGCTTTTTAGTATCGCATTCCTATATAATTCTAAAATATACATAGTGTTCGGACTACAAAATTAATATATGGTCCAATATAAGTTTGAGCATGCAATAGACTTTCAACTAACTGAACATAATAAATATTCATCTTTATTTAATTTTTTTAAGTCATTTTAAAATACTTATTTTGACTAAATTTTTTTACTTATATCACTTGTTAAACAAAACTATATACTAAATCTTTAGGTTTGATCAATATATTCTTTCTGAAACAAAATTATTAATTAGAAAATTTTGATTTAGTACAATAAGCTAATATCACTATTAATAAGCAAAATATTATCAATATATAAGCTCAATATAATAAACTTACTCTCATTGATCTTAAAGTATAAATATTAATTAATAATATTTTTTAAATCTAAAAATAATAATGTTATTATGAATATTATATACCATTGTCCAAAGGCTTGTTTAAGGTCATAAATGGATTTTCTCAATTTACATACCAAATTTTATATTTCTTTTATTTTCTCTATGAATTGCTTAGGTTAGTCTATATAAATTTAAATGCTCATTCAAAAAAACTTATTTTTACATCCATATATTGTAATCTAAAATTATAATGAACCACTAATATCATGATAATTTTTAATGAATTCATTTAAAAAACTAAAAAAAAATATCATTATGGTCGATGCATTTTCTATGAGTAAAATCTTTTATCATAAGTTTAGCTTTTATATCATTTGATATTACCCTTTAAGTCATATTTATATAATAGACTCTTTTATAGTTATTAGGTAATTTGATAAGTTATTAAACACCATTCTGGTATATTGATTTCAACTCTTCTTTCATCACATCATATCACTTTTCACAATTATTGCTTTTCATAATTTATGAAAATAATGAGGGATTCTTTTGATTCTTATGTTATAATATGATTCTTATAAATATACCACATAATAATAAAAATTGGCAAGTCCCCATTCTTTTTGAAATCTTTTCAAAACTATCAATTGTGGTTGTTCTATAAGATCGTTAGCGACAACATCAATTGTTCTATAAGATCATTAGCGATAACAACAACATCAATATCATGTATGAGTTCGTCAATATTATTATGTTATTTACACTCACCAATTCTTTTACTAATTTAAGAAATAATAATCTTTCGAATATAAAATAATAGAGGAATATCAACTTATATTTTCTCGATATCAAGATTAAAATTTAAGATTTTCTTAGGAATCTTATATTATTAGATTTAACTATATTCATACTATAATTAAGATAATAAAATCTATACTCCTTTGATTTTTAAATAGATAATAAAATATCCAAAAATAACCATTGAATCCAATTTCTTTTCATATGAATTGAAAACCCTTATCTCTGTAGGATAATCCTAAATATATAAATGTCTCAAGTTTAGTTTCCTATCAATCTATAACTCAAAAGAAATTAATGAAATTAATTTACTAGGAACTTAGTTCAAAATATACATAATTGTCCTTCAAGCTTTTCCTCATATTGATTTGGGTATATAATAATTACTCATCATGCTCATAACCATATCCATAAGAGTACAATTTTACCTTTTAACAATTCTATTTTATTATAGCACATTTAATAAAACATACTACATACAAATAGCCCATTTTTTGAGGAATCTAACAAAAGAATCAAAATTATGATCAAGCTCATCATAAATATCATAAAATTTACCACTGCTATCAAATCTGATAATTTTTTTATTTTTCTATTTAATTATCACTTGATTTGATTTATATATACCTAATGATGTCAATAACCTAAGATCTTACATGAATTAGATATATATAGTCATATCTCAATAAGTAATTCTATAATAGCGATAAAAATTATCTCTCTCAATTAAAATAGGAAATATGAAGTGACCTATAGATGAAAAAATATAAAATCTCAAAGAGTTTATGAAATAATATTTTATTTTAATATTTGATTACAAGATCATTATAAACTCAAGATTCACACTAGTTTTATACAAACTATTATACAGAATTTAAAAGCTAACTTTTATTGATTCATGATGAGTTTACCTTCACTAAAAGAGAAATAATATCCTAACAATTCTAGATAGAAAATTAAAGTTTTTAAAATTATTGAAACATAACATCAAATAAATTATATTTAGGTATAGACGATAATTATCAACTACTATTGCTTTCACTTTAAGATGATTTCTTATAATTATGAATATTTTATATTTTTTTAGTTCTTATATTAAAATTAATCTCTGATAACATAAGTTGAAGCATTAGAATCCATCCACCAAGTATTAGAAAAAACTTTTGTAATATTTGATTGGAAACATACAAAAGTTAGATTTATATCATTCTCTTTCAAACTAAAACCTTATAGTTCTTCTTCACATTACCTTTCTTGTCATAGAAGTAGCATTTTATTGTGAAGATTTTTTTACAAATTTATATAGCATTTATAAAATCAAGTGATTTATGCTTCAACTTTCTTTTATTGTTACTTACTACTTGAGTAGTACCCAAAATATTATGAACCTTTCATAGATTAATCTTAATTTTTTCTAAATACATATACTAGTCAACTTATTTAAGTTTTATTTATCTTTAATTTTATTATAATAAATTTTAAATAAGCCAAACTAAGAAGAAATAAAATTAAGAATAAATGTATGAAAAAGAACTCAACTATATTTATACCCAATGCCCAATGTTCTTGAGCTTATAATTTTGTTAGGTATATTAAGTTTATAATCTTGAATTCCTAAAATATTATCGTAAGTTTTAATATATTAACTAATGACTTGTTAGTATATTTAAATTGATCTTTAAATATTTTAGTGTGCTAGTTTTATACTAGAATGAAATCTAACTATTATTAGTAATTATCATAAAACTAAACTTTTTAGACCTTTCTCAATCATTTATCTTAATTATTTATTTCACAAAACTTTTAGTAGTTATGTTTGTAATCCTTTTAGCTAGTCCGATCAAAGTTTAATACACTTAGTATAAATTGCATAAGCTCAAGCTATTTATAATAATTTAATAAAAAAAAATAGGGACATTTATAAGAATACAATGAAGGAAGTACCACTAGAATAAAATAATATAATATCAATGATATGAGTTTTTCAGTAAATATTAAACTATTGATATCATCTCTATCTTTTCTTTAGGTAAAATTTTGATATATCTAGTATTTATATAAAATTATTTATGAAGGATTAATACCATCCCCATGGAATAACATTTTATTTTTAGGTATAGAACCCTAAGTTGTAGGGATATCCAAAATAGTGTCATCATACTCATCACATAATTATTCGAAATAGATTCTCTTTTAAGATTATCTAAACTCCTAATTACGTGTATCATTATGAATATTTTTTAATATTATTTAGGATTAATTTTTTAATATAGTTTTATAAGTTGTTGGTCTAGGCCACTTTGGCGACTACAAGACCAATACAATAATATAAAATAAAGCTTAAAATATCTTATAAACGATAAAATATTTATTATAATTCACATCCCATAAGTCTAACATCCCAAGCTACTTTGACAATTACTAGTTAGATAAAACATAGGGATATGAGTTACAAATAATATTCACCATTTTTAAAATTTAATTTATATCAAAATAATTCAATAATAATAAAAATAATAATAATAATAATTATTGGACATTAATCAGCATAAATAAAATTTTATATAATAACTATAACTATAAAACATAAATGATACAATTGTGTGAAAAAATAATATTTATTTTATAATTTTAAATATTTGAATATGAATAACCAAACAAATATCCAAGAATAATAATTAGATTTTTATTTATCATATGTAAAATTTTATTAATAAGTTATATGAAAAACTATAAAAAATTATAATTTATAATTTTTTAATTACGCATGAAACCCTTAAGTAAATATATTGGGAAAACTGGGAGAGCATCATATGTGCAATGGAAAAACAAAATAGAAATCAAATTTTTAAAACTAGATTTATATCAAATCACGTGCGACGATTGGGAGTGAAAAACTCGTCAAATTGAAAACTATATAAGACATGAGACAATCTCACATAAGGGAACTTGTATATTCTTGATATGCAAATCCCAATTCATTTTTGAAGGAGATATCACGTTCTCCTCTCTAGCGGTGATCCACAAGGCAAATAAAGCAGTGACGTATCTCCTCTTGCAACGTGTTCTTTCCTCGCATTCATGCACCACCACCATGTAGTAGGGCAGTCCTTCTCGCTACCCTCTTGCACCAAAGAGGGGGCAGTCGACTAAAAAAGAAGCAATGAGAGAAGTTCGGGAGGTGACGGTTAAGGGGTCTAGCCTTATAATCCTTTTAGTCTCATATCCTTTTTTTATAGAGAGCCCTCTTTGCTAACCTTAATGAATCATATTCTATTGGGTATTAAATTTCAATTCAAGTACCCCTAACATATTGGATATTGAATCTCCATCCAATTATCCCTATCTTAATGAAAATTGGATCTCTATCAAATTATCAACTCTAAGTTATTATTGGGTCTCACCCAACAAATCCAATAAAATAGGGGCTTATTGGATATCACATATCTAATTCTCTATTCATCGCTTCGTTTACCATTTGTGTGTGACCCTCTAGGCATAATACCGAGCTGACCGTGAGTTACATTTATTAAAACTCCTTTTGATTTAGTGAATTATTATCTCATAATAATTCACTCAACTCATCAATTATAGACATACTATGCTACTATGCCATAGTCCCCAAATGATACAAGAGGATCTAATCCATTGGACCTATCTGCCCTAAGTTACCATGTATCTACAGTCTCTTATCCATATAATATCGGAAAGACCGTATATTGGGCATGTTGTTAACAAGCTCAAAGGGAATCTACTCGAGCCTTGCTCTAATTTAATTCTTATAGAGAACTCCTCTATTAATTCAAATAACCCTAGCTAGGGAATTGCTTGAGCAAGAATACACGAGACATTTCTCTCGTGACAACGAGAGTAAATGATTCCTTATTGACATTCAATTGCCCTCGTAAGGTTGGTTACTACTCTCGATGACCAGTTGTGTTAGACTTGGAATTTCCAAACCTATAAGTCTAGTATCAAACAGTGAAGTACTCATACAGGTCATTCTTGGTGTCTTAAGTCTAAGGACCAAATACACAACTGAGACTATAGAACCAATATCTAACAATGAGGTATCATTAACTATTCAATATTCCGTAAGTAGATTATTTAGTAAACTCATTCTCCAATGAGCACCTATACTATATTCCTAGTATCTCCACACAAGCAACTATGAGACCAACTATCCCTATCGTATGGATGGGTATATAATACATCAATTTATCCGGTTATCTCGATATCTCTCTCGAGAAACCTATGACTGAGAATATTTAGAGTCTATGTTTATAGGCAAATTAGTCTCATTATTATGATCTAATTCTAATTGTATGGATCCAAGGATATTACAATATATTTATCATCCAATATAAAATAAAAAATATAATAATAATAATAACTAAAAAGATTGTGCAACATGTCATACGTGTATTCAATCAGTCATTAGCTTATATAGTACTTATAACTAGCACAACCCTATTTAATTAGGCAAACCTAGAATTGGACTACCTAAATTGGGTTCATAAATTTAGATCAACCATTTGCTCAATTAAGCTGGGCAAAATTAAAATTATTCAAAATAAAAAATTAATCAAAATTTAATTTTTTTAGAATTCGATCAAAACTAAATCCAATCAAGCAATCAAAATATAATCATGATTAAGTCTAATCAAAATATTTAATTAAATAAATAAAATTAGTCAATTTATAATTAAGAAAAGAAGTTAGAAAATTTTAATTTCTAAAGGGTAAAATAATACTTTTACTTAGGATATATAATGGAAAAAACATCAAAATGATATAAGTTAAAATTAAAAGACATATAAGGGCAAAATCATAATTTAAATAAATAAAACCCTAACCCTCGCAACCATCGCTGCTTTCCACTGCGCCCATACGCGTGAGTCAATGGTGCAGTAGTCATCGATTGTTTGTGCACTGCCCGTAGCGGCGCTCCTCATCGATCGTCACACCTCGTCTCACATGGTTAACCAACGACCACACCGATCCTCATGCCATGCCACCGTGTTGCTCACCAATGGAATACCTTCGTAATGCATTGCTAATTGAGGGCCACCAATGGGTCATCCCACCACACAATCATATACATGCACCGATCAATGACCCCCCACAGTCGTTGTAGTGCATGATTGTGCTCATGTGTCTGCTGCATAATTAATAGGTACCATGGCCTTCGATGTCAGCCACAGGTAGCAAACACTATCAAAGTAGCTCTATTGTAACCATCTCACATAGTGGTGCTAGCAACGACTTACGGTGCTATTGTAACTGCCACACATAGTGGTGCTGCTTTAGCCATCGCACGCAATAGAACTACTGCAATACCAAGGTAGGTTGACCACCGCAAGGCTACTCCCACTGTCGACTATTGCACCTCATGGTGCTTTCGTCGTACATAATCACTATCCTTGATTGGGCTCGTGACCGTTTTTGGTCATCACCCTCAATAGTATTATTGCCAATAATAAGTTGTTAACAATTGTCTATCAATCAAACACAAGGAACCTCACATTACTTGCAAGTAGGTGATAGGACGAAATAGATAAAAAAGAATGTCAACAATATAAACCAATCATTCAAGCGTTGCAAATCAAAATTGAATAACACAGGGAAGGTAATAATAAACAAATCTAAATACAAAATAGATCTGAAATACTTTTATGATTTAAAATATTTGATTCCATAATTTAGCTCTAATACCAATTGTAAATATAAAAATCATGATTATGCTATTATTGTATAAAAAAATTTAATACAAGAAAATAAAATCAAGTTTGTTTAGTAAAACCCCTATGACAATCAAGTTGGTGTGTGTTCATGATCGTGTAAAGCTCGCAAATTTGTTTAATTTCTTCTTTTTTTTTCTCTTGTTATGCTTAAGAAAACTGTTTTATATAATTTGATTCTTGTAACTATCAATTTAATAAAAAAATATTTTGTAAAACATGATTTGCTAATGTAAAATGCCCAACAAGTACTTTTTTTTTTTTTAAATCTTCGATAGTTGATATGGCGTCTCTAATACACTAATTGATCAAAAATAATAATCATAGCTAGTGATATTTTATTTTCTTCAGTGTTTAATGTTAAACACCATTGCATATGTAATAGAATCACTTTCCTTCTAATTTGTAAGGGCCAGTTTTTTTTTGCTATACTTGCACCATTGAATCAACAATTTATGCAAAAGGTCACTGTGATGATTGATTAACATATTTCATTAGCCTGCTAATCGTTCAACTGCTTTGGCTTACTTTGGGATTTAACGTTGAGCGTACTACTAATCTATTATGACTTAGATGTGTCACGACTTTTAACGAACAAATTCTTTTTCTTGAAGATTTTGACGTCGTCGGCAAACTTAATCGTTTGTTCTTGTTCCTTAGGTTTCTACCCACAACCACCCCGTCCAAAATGCAGGATTTAGGTGTTCTTCTGTAAATCGTATAGGATTTAACTCAACCAATCAAATAATCCATTCAATAAACAAGCTGGGTCAAATTGGATCACCGATAAGATGTAAAACATGCTTCGACATAGGTAAATCTGCAACTCACTGTTTTCAGAATTTTCTTTTGCGTTTGGTTCAGACAGGAGGTCACGTCATGATTTGATGTGACAACAAAAAGAGAAGCAAGATGGAGGGTGGACTTCAATCCTCACAATTCCTTTGGCTCATCCATTACCTTTGCTTAGATTGCAGGAGGTGAGCATGTAACCTGAAATGCCTCGATTAAGTTATCCCACGCACATTTATATGATATTTTAATTAAGATGTTGCTGTAACCGGCAATTTCATGTGCTTACTTGCAAGGATTGTTTCCATTATATTTATGCATTATAATTGTTATTAGAAAATTTTAATAAACGGTATGTTTCATATTTTACACAGTCAAACGCTTACAAAATGGACTACTTGCTGTAAATAAAATTGTAGGTTACTATTTTTATTCGTTCAAACAATTTTCTAAATAGGAGCTTAATTAGTGTTTTTGTTTTTTTGTTTTTGTGTGGCTAAACTGATGTAACTTGTGCAACAGGAATCCAGTCCTAGAATTTATGTGCATAAAAAATATATATATCACTGTTTATAATAAGAGAATTAGTAATTTAGTTATGAAATCAATAGGCCTTACTCCATTTCATTCATTTCAGCCCACTATACTTGTGCTACTATTATCCATTTCTTCTTATTTTGTAAAGGAAGGCAAACAAAAGCTATCATCTAAAATATATATCACATCGGTTTGGGTTAGATTGAATAGGAATTTTGGTAATTCTTGTTGGATTTGGTTGTTTGGGATGACTGTGTTTTGGTCATTCTTGTTAGATTTTGGTAATTTTGGTATGTGTCTGTTTCGATTGCTGCCCTCTCCTGCTCTCTGTCAAAGGTCTCTCTAATCATACTAAAATATTTTGTTTCCATAACTATGGAGTTGCATTATGTTTGGTCCAAATAACATGGGAGCTCAAAAATCAAGCCAATAAAATTCAATAATCTATTTTTCTCCTCAAATACAAAGAGACCAATTTGGGTCTAAACAAGTGAAGCAATTGACTTGTTTACATAATTATTTCAAGGTTATTCTTGGGCAATTAAACTTCAATTAGTGGGCTCTTACCAAAATTAAATGGATCTTTGATAGAGATTATAATACTCAGATATTATCATAATCTTGTCATTTCCTCTTCCTTTCATGGTATTGTCATGTCTTATAATGCTCTTCTTACTAAAATTGATAGTAATAACTAATCCAGAGTGTTACAATCTCCCCGTAGGTTATCTTTGATATCAAATGTTATTATCTAAGTCCGATGGGCTAATTAACTTATCAATTTTGTTTGTTCTAAACCATTGATCAAAATACTTAAAGTGAAGTTAATAATAATACACTCATCAGATTATCAAATGTTGTTGGAATGCTGTCTCTCTGTTGCTATCTGACTCTCTTTTAATTGTTTTCATTCTACTTCTAAACTGCATGAATCCAAGTACTATTCAAGAATTTTGACCTATGTCCCTTTGTAATATTATTTATCATATCTTGGCCAAAATGCTTGCTAATAATAGACTTAAGATTTTTTTGTCTAATTTAATAGTCATAAAGCAGTTTTTTTTCCTTCAGAAACGAAGTATTTAGGATTATGTTTTAGTGGATGGCTCATTTCTTATACAAATCCAAGGGCAAAAATTCTTTTATTAGCATTAAAGTGGACTTGGAGAAAACTTATGATAGTCTTAGGATGTCATTACCATTGCTTTGTGTGCTTTTAATTTTTCTAAGATTTTTCTTTCCTAGATTTATGCTTGTGTGTCCTATCTTGAGTATGTATGCTTAACTAATTGGGATATCTTTTCATTTTTCCAAAATGGTAAGAGGTGACCCCTTTTCACATTACCTATTTCTCCTTATGGTGCAATTTTTATCCCATCTTCTTACCGATGCAATTTGGGATGAGAAACTTACTCCTTTGACTTTCAAGCATAAGGACAAACTCACCCACATGATGTATATTGATGATATTTTTCTGTATTTTAGGGTCAATAAAAAGTGTTCCAAAACCATTGTTAATATTTTTTAAAATTTATGAAGCTCTTACTAACTAGAGAATGAATCTTGTAAAATCTAATATTTTCTTTTCGTGTCACACCAATCAACATAGAAAGGCTTCTATTTATAGTTTTTTCAATATTAAAAAGGATAATTTTCTTTTTTGGCACTATGATTTCTATTTTTGATTCTGGAATTCAAACTATTCAACAAAGGCTTAGTTCTTGGCAATTTGTTTTTTCTCAAGTTGATCATGCTACACTAATTAAATCACTTCTTATGACTTCCATGTTCACATGTTAGCTATTTCTTAGATATGTAGATCTATCGTACAAAGTATTAATAAAATGTCTATGGACTTTTTACGGTGGAAAGGTCCTACTAATCATGGGTTACATCTTCTCTTTTGGGACACTCTGACTGTGCTAAAAGAGTAATGCATATCTTATTGTCAAAGCCCAAAAAAAAAAAACTAGTTTATGAAACATATAACTTGTATATAACTCTCATTAGTCACGTATACATCATAGCCACACTAACTAAATGACTATCTTATCATGAAAAATAATATATTAATTATTTTTATAAAACTAGGGGTTCAAACAAATCATTTTGTTCATATCATTTCTAATGTAATTATATATCATTTAAAACTAACAACACTCAAATATTTTTTAATTTCAAATATAATACTAAACACACATCTTCATATAAACTAGATAATATAAATTAATAAAGACTTATAATATAATAAATAATTATTCAAATCAAATGCTTTTTTTAAATCATCAACATATAAATTCTTTTATAATGCTTTTAAATAATAAAGACTTGTAATTCATATAAATCATATGCATTTATTAGTTCCAAACATACACATTAATACTTTCAAAAATAGATTAGAAAGGAGTTATCGAATACTACAATGATTGCATATCCTCGATATAAATATATAATTCTGATTATTCCTTTTCTTTTTATTTTAAAAAAAAATCATTTATTTCTTCTTTCATTTTCTTCACTAATCAAATGTCAAGTTAACCAAAAACATGTCAATTTATAATCCAATATATAAATCTAATTAATGAAAGCAAGAGAACTCAAAACTATACTTACTACAATTTTATTGGGTTTGATCTAAATTTAATTGATATCAAACTGAATCTTCAATATTTTTTATTTTTTCTTTATTTTTCTCCTTTTTCACTTTCTTTCTTCTCTTAATCTTAATCTGTGCGCCGAATCTCAATTCCTCTTTCTCCTCTTATTTCTTTATTCTTCCTTTTTTTTCTTCATGTTTGTATTCTCCTCCTCCTCCTCTTCTTCTTCCTCTCTCTTCTCTTTCGTGTTCTCACACTCCTTTGTTTCTCATAATCTTCTCAACTTTTCTATGAAGGGAGGTTGACGGACTCCCGTAAGCTATGTAGAAGCACTCGTTCGTTTAACGAAGTCTCTTTCATTGGTTTTACTTCTAATAGAGAAGAATTAAAGAGTCCAACCAAATTAGTGATATATATATAAACTAACTCAAGATTTTACTTGGTTCGATAACATTAACATACAAACATGCGTCCGTAGAGAAAAAGCAAATTCATTTACTTAGAAAAGCTAATATAAGAAATCATTCTTAACTCAAACTCAAGACGCTTATATATTATCTCATATAAATTTGAAGAATTTTTATCTCAAACCTCTCTACATCTAATAAGAAATATTTATTTTCTAAGAGCACTAAAAGTATCTTCCATTATAAATTTTTAAGATTTAATATATATTTATAGAATTAAATCCTAAGGATTACTCTTAGATGGCCAATTGCAGGATACGTCGAGTCGATTAGGTGATGGGTGCCCACCTGCCAACCATGTACGACCGGAGAATGATAACCCATTCTTGCCTATTCCACTTCCCATCACAGCATCTATTGTCATCCCATGGCAACTCCACTCTTGACATTTCAATTTCGACCGCCTCGTATAGATCTTCACGATATTTTTGAGAGTTAAATGCTTGAATTTAGAAAATATCATTCAATAAGAATATTTCCAAATTACATGAAGGAGCTTTGCCTTAGAACTCATGGGTAACCTTGATCGAGGTTCTAAAACTATCGCTTCTGATTTCTTAAATCAATAATCAAAACCAAACTATCGAATTATAATTTTATTTTTATAAATTTAATTTAATTTAAAAAATGAAAATATATATAATTTTATTTTAAAAAATTAAAAATAAATAAACAATTATACTGAGTGCAATGATAAAAAAAATGATATAAAAAAGAGTTAAATAATAAAATTTTAATCAAACTAAATGACTCTATCGAAATTTAAACCCACTTTAAATTTTAAAATTTAACCACTATACCATAAACCCTTGTGTTATATTTCTATTTTTATTATATTTAGTATATTTGGAGCCAAAATGTTTGTTTGGAATCCCGAATTATCGATTTTGATTCGATTTGAAATAGGCGATTTGCAGGTTTGGTTCTGGTTTGAACCGAACCTTAGTCATACTCATGAGTGTACTATGAGCTTTTATTATGGTCTTAGAATTTTTTATAAATAATAAATGACGAAAATAGGATTCGAGTAAGGATATTACAATAAACTATCAAAATCTTTATAAATTAAACTAACTAAAATTTTTATTATGTCCTTAGAATTAACTAATCGTTTACTTTTTTTATTCAAACATAGAACAACATTATGTAATTATTGATGAAGGAGATATTTATCCTCGCAAAAGAGAGTGGACCCCACCCAATAATGTAGCTATACAAGATAGGCTAAAAAAATTTTAAAAAAATATTTTTACCTATATCATAGAATATTTTCTTGGGCCAAGCCCACTATAAAATTTCATCAACCAATTGTTATTGAGTTTAGTTATCATTTTATTAGAAACTCTTATTTTTTTATCTCAAAACTAATTTAAGCATCGAGAATACTAAGTCGGACACCCTTCCCATAACCCCTTAGAATTTTCATTATGCCATTAGAATTAACTAATCATTCACTTTTTTATTCAAACATAGAACAATATCTTCTATTCTTTTGTTGTGAAATTATATAATTATTGATGGAGGAGATTTTATCCTCAATCATAGCTCGACATATAGCAGCATAGTCAACAAAAGAGAGGGAACCCCCGCCAATAATGTAGCTATACAAGATAGGCTAAAAAAAAATTTAAAAATATTTTTACCTATATCATAAAATATTTTCTTAAGCCAAGACCACCATAAAAACCCATCCACCTATTGTTATTGAGGTTAGTTATCATTTTATTAGAAACTCTCATTTTTTTACTCCAAAACTAATTTAAGCATCGGGAGGATTGAGTCGAACACCCTTCCAATCCCTGCTTAGAATTTTCATTACACCCCTTAGAATTAACTAGTCATTCACCTTTTTACTCAAACATAGAATAGTATCTTCTAATCATTTATTATGGAATTATATAATTATTGATAAAGGAGATATTTATCTTTAATCATATTTCGACATATAGCAACATAATCAACAAAAGAGAGTGGACCCAACCAATAATACAGTTATAAAAGATAGGTTAAAAATTTAAAAAAAAATATTTTGACCTATATCATAAAATATTTTCTTAGTCTAAGCCCACCATAAAAGCCCATTAACCAATTGTTATCGTGGTTAGTTATCATTTTATTATAAACTCTCATTTTTTATCTCAAAACTAATTAAAGTATCGAGAGGACTAAGTCCGACACCATCGCCATATCCCCTTAGAATTTTCATTATACCCTTAGAATTAACTGATCGTTCACTTTTTTATTCCAATCAAAACTCGACATATTGCAGCATAGTCAGCAAAAGAGAGTGGACCCCAACAAATAATGCAGCTATACAAGATAAGCTAATTTTTTTAAAAAAATGTGTTTATCTATATCATAGAATATTTTCTTGGGCCAAGCCCACCATAAAAGCTCATCCACCGATTGTTATTGAGGTTAGTTATCATTTTATTATAAACTCTCATTTTTTACCTCAAAACTAATTTAAGTATCGAGAGGACTAAGTCGAACACCCTTCCCACCCCCTAGAAATTTCATTACACCCTTAGAATTAACTAGTCGTTCACCTTTTTATTCAAACATGAAATAGTATCTTCTATTTATTTATTATGAAATTATATAATTATTGATGGAAGAGATATTTATCCTCAATCATAGCAGCATAATCAACAAAAGAGAGTGGACCCCAACCAATAATGCAACTATACAAGATATTTCCTTATGCTAAAAAAAATTTTAAAAAATTATTTTTATGTATATCATAGAATATTTCCTTAGGCCAAGGCAACCGTAAAAGCCCATCAACTTATTGTTATTGAGATTAGTTTTCATTTTACTATAAACTCTCATTTTTTACCTCAAAATTAATTTAAGCATCGGGAGAACTAAGTCCAATACCCTCCCCACAACCCCTTAGAACTTTCATTATACCCTTAGAATTAACTAATCGTTCACTTTTTTTATTGGAATCACATCTTTTATTCCTTTGTTATAAAATTATATAATTGTTGATGGAGGAGATATTTGTCCTCAATCGACATATAGCATTATAGTCAACAAAAGAGTAGACCACAACCAATAATTCAACTATACAAGATTGGCTAAAAAAATTTTAAAATAATATTTTTACTTATATCATAGAATATTTTCTTGGGCCAAGCCCACCATAAAAGTCCATCAACCAATTGTTATTGAGGTTAGTTATCATTTGATTAGAAATTCTCATTTTTTACCTCAAAACTAATTTAAGCATCGAGAGCACTAAATCCGACACCCTTCTCATACCAATTAGAATTTTCATTATGCCCTTAGAATTAACTAATTGTTCACTTTTTTATTCAAACATAGAACAATATCTTTTATTCTTTTGTTGTGAAATTATATAATTATTGATGGTGGAGATTTTATCCTCAATCATAGCTCTACATATAGCAGCATAGTCAACAAAAGAGAGAGAACCCTAGCCAATAATGTAGCTATACAAGATAGGCTAAAAAAAATTTAAAAAATATTTTTACCTATATCATAGAATATTTTTTTGGGCCAAGCCTACCATAAAAACCCATCCACCTATTGTTATTGAGGTTAGTTATCATTTTATTAGAAACTCTCATTTTTTTTACTCCAAAACTAATTTAAGTATCGGGAGGACTGAGTCGAACACCCTCCTCATACCCCATCAGAATTTTCATTACGCCCTTAGAATTAACTAGTTGTTCACCTTTTTATTCAAACATAGAATAGTATCTTCTATTTATTTATTATGAAATTATATAATTATTGATGGAGGAGATATTTATCCTCAATCATATTATGGCATATAGCAACATAGTCAGCAAAAGAGAGTGGACCCCAACCAATAATGCAGCTATACAAGATGGGTTAAAAAATTTAAAAAAAATATTTTGACCTATATCATAAAATATTTCTTGAGGCCAAGCCCACCATAAAAGCCCATCAACCAATTGTTATTAGGGTTAGTTATCATTTTATTATAAACTCTCTTTTTTTACCTCAAAATTAATTTAAGCATCGGGAGGACTAAGTCCGACACCCTCCCCGTATCCCCTTAGAATTTTCATTAGGGTAAAATTAGCTATCTTCTAATTTTTTTTGGTAAAATTATATAATTATTTATGGAGGAGATTTTATCCTCAATCAAAGCTCGACATATTGCAGCATAGTCAGCAAAAGAGAGTGGACCCCAACCAATAATGTAACTATAAGATAAGCTAATTTTTTTTAAAAAAAATCTTTATCTATATCATAGAATATTTTCTTGCCAAGCACACCATAAAAGCCCATCCACCTATTGTTATTGAGGTTAGATATCATTTTATTAGAAACTCTCATTTTTTATCTCAAAACTAATTTAAGTATCGGGAGGACTAAGTCGAATACCCTTCCCACCCCCTAGAACTTTAATTACACCCTTAGAATTAACTAGTCGTTCACCTTTTATTCAAACATGGAATAGTATCTTCTATTTATTTATTATAAAATTATATAATTATTGATGGAAGAGATATTTATCCTCAATCATAACTTGACATATAGCAGCATAATCAGCAAAAGAGAGTGGACCCCATCCAATAATGCAACTATACAAGATAGGCTAAAAAAAATTTTAAAAAAATATTTTTATGTATATCATAGAATATTTCCTTAGGCCAAGCCAACCATAAAAGCTCATCAACTTATTGTTATTGAGATTAGTTTTCATTTTACTAGAAACTCTCATTTTTTACCTCAAAACTAATTTAAGTATCGGGAGAACTAAGTCCAATACCCTCCCCACAACCCCTTGGAACTTTCATTATGCCCTTAGAATTAACTAATCGTTCACTTTTTTTATTCAAATATGGAATCACATCTTTTATTCATTTGTTATGAAATTATATAATTGTTGATGGAGGAGATATTTGTCCTTCATATAGCAATATAGTCAACAAAAGAGAGTAGACCACAACCAATAATCCAACTATACAAGATTGGCTAAAAAAAAATTTAAAATAATATTTTTACTTATATCATAGAATATTTTCTTGGGCCAAGCCCATCATAAAAGTCCATTAACCAATTGTTATTGAGGTTAGTTATCATTTTATTAGAAATTCTTATTTTTTACCTCAAAACTAATTTAAGCATCGAGAACACTAAGTCCGACACCCTTCTCATACCCCTTAGAATTTTCATTATGCCCTTAGAATTAACTAATCGTTCAGTTTTTTATTCAAACATCGAACAATATCTTTTATTCTTTTGTTGTGAAATTATATAATTATTGATGGAGGAGATTTTATCCTCAATCATAGCTCTACATATAGCAGCATAATCAACAAAAGAGAGGGAACCCTAGCCAATAATGTAGCTATACAAGATAGGCTAAAAAAATTTTAAAAATATTTTTACCTATATCATAGAATATTTTTTTAGGCCAAGCCCACCATAAAAACCCATCCACCTATTGTTATTGAGGTTAGTTATCATTTTATTAGAAACTCTCATTTTTTTTACTCCAAAACTAATTTAAGTATCGGGAGGACTAAGTCGAACACCCTCCTCGTACCCTCTCAGAATTTGCATTACGTTCTTAGAATTAACTAGTTGTTCACCTTTTTATTCAAACATAGAATAGTATCTTCTATTTATTTATTATGAAATTATATAATTATTGATGGATGAGATATTTATCCTCAATCATATTAGGGCATATAGCAACATAGTCAGCAAAAGAGAGTGGACTCTAACCAATAATGCAGCTATACAAGATGGGTTAAAAAATTTAAAAAAAATATTTTGACCTATTTCATAAAATATTTCCTGAGGCCAAGCCCACCATAAAAGCCCATCAACCAATTGTTATTAGGGTTAGTTATCATTTTATTATAAACTCTCTTTTTTTACCTCAAAATTAATTTAAGCAACGGGTGCACTAAGTCCGACAACCCTCCCCGTACCCCCTTAGAATTTTCATTAGGGTAAAATTAGCTATCTTCTATTCTTTTATAGTAAAATTATATAATTATTGATGGAGGAGATTTTATCCTCAATCAAAGCTCGACATATTGCAACATAGTCAGCAAAAGAGAGTGGACCCCAACCAATAATGCAGCTATACAAGATAGGCAAATTTTTTTTAAAAAAAAAATCTTTATCTATATCATAGAATATTTTCTTGGGCCAAGCCCACCATAAAAGCCCATCCACCTATTGTTATTGAGGTTAGTTATAATTTTATTAGAAACTCTCATTTTTTACCTCAAAACTAATTTAAGTATCGGGAAGACTAAGTCGAACACCCTTCCCACCCCCTAGTACTTTAATTACACCCTTAGAATTAACTAGTCGTGTATCTTCTATTTATTTATTATGTAATTATATAATTATTGATGGAAGAGATATTTATCCTCAATCATAACTTGACATATAGCAGCATAATCAGCAAAAGAGAGTGGACCCCAACCAATAATGCAACTATAGCTAAAATTTTTTTTAAAAAAATATATTTATGTATATCATAGAATATTTCCTTAGGCCAAGCCAACCATAAAAGCTCATCAACTTATTGTTATTGAGATTAGTTTTCATTTTACTAGAAACTATCGTTTTTTACCTCAAAACTAATTTAAGCATTGGGAGAACTAAGTCCAATACCCTCCTTGTAACCCCTTAGAATTTTCATTATGCCCTTAGAATTAACTAATCGTTCACTTTTTTATTCAAATATGGAATCACATCTTTTATTCTTTTGTTATGAAATTATATAATTGTTGATGGAGGATATATTTGTCCTCAATCAACATATATCAACATAGTCAACAAAAGAGAGTAATCCTAGCCAATAATTCAACTATACAAGATTGGCTAAAAAAATTTTAAAATAATATTTTTACCTATATCATAGAATATTTTCTTGGGCCAAAAGCTCATCAACCTATTATTATTAAGGTTAGTTATCATTTTATTAGAAATTCTCTTTTTTTACCTCAAAACTAATTTAAACATTGGGAGGACCAAGTCGGACATCATCTCCACCCCCCTTAGAACTTTCATTATGCTTTTCGAATTAACTAATCAATCACTTTTTTATTCAAACATGAAATAATATCTTCTATTCCTTTATTATGAAATTATATAATTATTGATGGAGTAAATATTTATCCTCAACCATAGCTCAACATATAGCAACATAGTTAACATAAGAGAGTAGACCCCAACCAATAATGCAGCTATAAAAAAAATTAAAAAAAATATTTTTACCTATGTAATAGAAGATTTTTTTAGTCCAAGCTCATCAACCTATTATTATTGAGGTTAGTTATTATTTTACTAGAAACTCATTTTTTTTTTTACCTCAAAACTAATTTAAGCATCGGAGGGATTAAGTCGGACACTATCCCCATCCCTCCCTTTACCTTAGTTTTCTTATAAGTTGATCATTTGACGAGCATTGAACCATTTTTTTGACCATGTCAGATTTCTTATACAAATGGACCCGAATGAAGTTGAGCTTATTTTGATGTCACTGACATCTACTATATCACAAGTAATTTTTTTTTGTTTTTGTGATGCATATGCCTTTGGCTTGAACATTGAGATAATCTGTATTTAAAATTTTGAGAAATCATCAATTCTATATGAAAAAATAGATACTATTTTTGACACTACCACTATTCTTTTTTACAATCACTATCTCATATTTAAAACATATAATTTCTATACAGTTTCAACTTTTGGGATCGATTATATATATCTTTTATCTTCGTTAACATCTATAAAAAATTATACATTTAGTTAAATAAAAAAAATTAAAATTTTATTTATAGTTTATATTAAAATTTTCTTAAGTATTCATTCCACTACGTCTCCTCTTATCATAATTATAAAAGAATTTAAAAAAAGAAATGAACAATTTGTTGCACCTAATACTCTTAATACCAAGCAAGATAATTTTATTTAAATAAATGAATCAATTTAAGCATTTTTAGAAGCTAAAAAAAGTTGTGACCTACGTGTCAATAGGATGGATTTAGGTAGTTTTATTACTGCTTTATCAAAGAACGCTACTTTTCGTTTTAACAAGCAAGAGAAAAATAATAATCAAAGCAAGGAAGTAAGTGGTTTGCATTGATCATTATCCTTCGAAATATATCATTGAGTAAAGTATAGCTAACATGAAAAGTTATGCTTCCATTTGAGTCGCACTTTGACTACTATTTTTCTTTAGAATGCGTTGTAGCTGCCTATAAAAAAGATTGTCATGTCATCAAGAGATGGAAATAGAAGTTAATCATGCTTTTGTTGGCTTACTATAAGATTTGAGCCCCACTAATCCGCCACTAATCCACCAAAATTTAGCACATCTTCAAGATGTCTCTTCAAAATGTCATGGAGGAAATTAAGGCCTTCAAGAGAATTATCTTTTATTTTAGCTGGTTTAAATGATGCGGAGATATCTCATTGAAGCCCTCAAAACTACTCAAACCTATATGGATCATAGGTAAGATGTAGAAATAGATAAGCTTGCAATTAATAATCTTGTCTCATCCTTGTACAACTAATAAGAAGCTACATATTCAATTATATGTGATAGAGATAACTTTTTAAGGTTTTAATTTTTATTATAATTTTCATCATAATAACCTAACAACTAATCAAAACACCTTAGGTTCTATATATGGAAGCATACTAGGAGATGGATCCCATCATGCATAGATAGGCAGGCTTAGGCTTGCAATACATACCCCTATCCTAACTATAGGAAAAATGAGTATTACAATATTAATTACACTTTATGTTAAAAAGATTAATTAGGAGAGTGTTAATAAAATCAGAAGTCCTACTAAATTATGATGGGATATGATCTTAATATGTATAACTTATGGTAATATAGCTGAGATTGAGAGAAAGATGGTGATAAATCAATTTTTGTTTAATAATTATTCTACATGTCTTCCTTTAGTAATTATTGAGACATACCATTCTTCAAAATCTTTTGATATATTTCCCTATTTTATATGTGGCCTTAAATCAAGTATTGAAGAAAATAATAAAGTTGATTAAAGTTAAGTTTAATAATCCAAGCCATCAAGATAAAGTAGATACAGTGAGTTAAGTGAAAACTAAATCAACTAAGAAGATATTACAAAATATTCATGTGTAAGATAAAAGATAAAACTAAAATAATACTAATAATAATAATCAATCTTATATTATTAAAAACCAAACAAAGATATTATCTTTATTGAATTTGGTATCATTAGTTCAAACTTTTAGATTGGGACAATATCCTGTCTGCATTAATTTCTTCTAGCCTTGGAGTTTGATTGATACTCCAAATACTCAATAAAAAATTCTAAGTTTTTTTAGATTTAGAATTCTGAAATAGCAAATTCTAAGTTGTTTTTAGCAAAATGACATGTCTCTCTCTCTCTCTCTCTCTCTCTCTCTCTGTGTCTCTCTCTGTGTCCTCTTTTAGCTATTTCTATTATCTGCTTCGCCCCTTCTTTTCATTCGAAAGAAAACAGGAACACAAGTCTCTAGCAGCAATATCCTCTATCTAATCTTGGACAATCAATTTGCCACCAACGAAATAATCTTTAAAGAATTTTATCTGCAATTTTGCGCCGAAACAGTTGATTTCGGAGGAATTTAACCCGCAAATCATCATCTGCTAGATTTGTGACAGTTCCTGCAAATCTCCAGCTCCGATGAACACCCGTAGCCAAAAATCCTTGTCGCCACTGTCAGATGCACCGAGCAGGTCCAACTGCTCACCGATGGAGGGGGAAGGAGGGATCGGTAGTCCTGTAAAGCTCACGGAAGCCGCATGGTCATCCATCGACCACTCCTCCAACCAAAAGCTTTCATCAATCTCTGAGAATTTCTCCGAGCAAAAGCTTCCCTCTTTGCCACCGTCGCTGATCTCTCCCGACTCCGTCGATGAGTCTGTGGCACAGGATGAGAAGTCGCAGGGTGATTGTTCTGGTGACACGCTCATAAATCTGCATCCTGTGTTCTCCGAGCCTGTGTCCGGTGGCATGGTTGTAATAGGCTCCGATGACTTCTTTTTCGTCTTCTTCTTTACTGGTGTGGATGGCATGCTGGGGCTGACGAGCTTCTTCAAGTGGGTGTGCCACACGTTCTTGATCTCGTTGTCAGTTCTGCCAGGTAGCTTCGTGGCAATCGCAGACCACCTATTGACAAGAGAAACATTAATCACCGCACCGCAGGAGATCTTGGTGATGAAGTACAGCAAATCTTTCTATGACGATCTCTCTTATGGATGATGGAGGGAGCTTGTCTAGCTACCTGTTCCCGTAGTCCCCATGCAATCTAATGATCGTCTCCTCTTCTTCCTTGGTGAAGTTGCCTCGTTTGATGTCAGGTCGCAGGTAGTTCACCCACCGGAGCCTGCAGCTCTTCCCACACCTCAGAAGCCCTGAGTGGTAACACAGAAGAGAAGCTTACTTACTCCGGGATTTGTTGGGATAGACGGTAGCAGTAAAAGCATATAACCAAACTCCATTCTTCAAATGCTTCTTCTTACTCACCGGCTTGTTTCGGCAGAGCTCGCCAGTTCCCATGACCGTGCTGCCGGATGTAAGTTACTAAAATCTGGTCCTCCTCCGGAGTCCATGACCCCCTCTTCAGCCCCATCTTCTCGCAGCAAGGTGCTCTCACCATGTTGCCCGGAGACTCCTCCTCCCTTCCTTCCTTCCTTCCTTCCCTATCTCTCTCCTTCTCTTCCTTTTCTTCTCTCACCGATTCAACAGGCTTTGCAGGAGAGCACGAGGCCTCTTCATCCCCCACTGCAGCTATTTATACAATGACAACAAATTGCCAACGTGAGAAAAGATCGGTGTATGACGATGCCACTTCTGCAGCTTCCAGGAAAGAGCGGCAGATGTGAACTGTCTGTCTTCTCCCAAGATTTGTCCACCTTACATACATCTAATCATATGCGTAGCCACCATGCGAGTAATATGAATAGGCCAAGGCATGTCTCTTTCTTGCCATACTAGTCATGGAATTGACCCACGGATTGTTAGATTGCGACAGTAAGTCCCAGGAAATCCAAGCCACCATCTGACGAACATTTCTCATGTTCATGCATCTTCTCTGAACAACTGTCATTGTTGTTCAAAGTTTGTATTTCTCAAAGCACGATTCAATCTGATGGGTGGCAAGTCGATATAGTCCTGACTAATTAATTTGAGCCTTGTGAAGCAAAACATTTTGAGAAAATACTATAAATTATTATACATGTCGCTGTAAGATAACCAATCGACTTGGCTAGTCTAATCAAGTTTGTATCCTACTTTGGCCCACATAGAAAACTGTTCTGTCTTCTTTTCATATCACAAAATAATATATGGTAAAAGATTTCGGCTGAAATCTTAGTGGTAGAAAATGCTGCATATTTTATGTCTTTTTTATGATCTCCGAGGCAGCTCTGCGTAGTAGCAAACAAAAGAACTTATCCTGGTGAGAAGGGGCTTCTGCCACGTGGGTCATTCCATTATATTATACACCTTATAAACCTCACACGATGGTCAAATGTTCATACTGTGATAGTTATGAATTGGCATCAGTACGGCGGCTTACTGTTGCTAATATTAACGAAAACCATTGCTCCATAATTAACATCCGATGAATGATAATGATGCATGATTTTTTTATAATTATTCTGCGAATTAACTCCTATTTCAATTCAAGGATTCCTAACTACTTACGTCATCTTTGACTCTTTATAAGAAAATTATTATTTTTTTATCATTCTTAAATACTCTATATTATTATTGACTTGAGCATTCTAGGGGTATTTTATTGCGTACATTCGTATGATTATGTTTTATTTTAGTTAAATTGGTCCGACAATCAAAATCTAAGATAACTATTTTTTTTTTCTTTGATAATTAGATAATCAATATTTCAATAATGAAAACATTTGCTTGTTGTCAAAGCAAAGACCCCAAAAGTAAAAAATCAAAACCTAAGACAGCGATACGATAGCATTTGCTTGTTGTCATCATCATCAATGACCAAGTAAGCCTAATTAACTAAGAATTTTCTTTACATAAATGGATATAATATTAATTTGTGGTGGAGATAGCTCATCAGTGTCGTTCTTGGCAACTCGGTGCTTCCAAAGTCTTTCCGTAGACCCACCCAGCGTAGGGCGTCAGATGAACGCCGATACGTCAATTCATTGCACCTCATGTACGGTCGACAAAAGCTAGCAGCACTCGACGGCTATGATTCACTCCCAAACCTATCACAGTCTGATTTCTGATGAGGAATACGAATTCTGAGAAAAATATTTCGGTAATTGCGCGCGTGCAAGTACGACTGCACGTTCAAGCGGTCAACTGCACGTGGGGTTTCTTTATCCGGTCTTTGCCTTCACGTTTGGCTGAGCTCTAATTCATTTATTAGAGGAAGAATGGCCATTATGGTCAAACAATTCAAGTCACTTGGCGACAAATCAATACAACAAAAAGCCTCCACAGTCGCCCGTTTTAGTCAAACCTGTATTATGGATTGTTGACTGATATCTGTACGAAACCAATGGATCAGTAGTAATGGATGACTTCGTTCAACAAAAGGAAAGGGAGCCATCATCATTTCATTTGCGAAAGTTGACTATTAGGAAATGATGCGCAGTCTACGTGTGATGAGGAGGGATTTTAACTAAGTATTCCTTTATTTTTATGATTTTATTGGATGAAGAATAGCCATTTAATGTAAATGTTATCGCATTAGGCTTCCTAGAATGATTAATACGATGAAATCATGATTTTGCATGTGTTGGTAATGGTCATGAATTCACATTGGAGTACCTATGGAATTAGGATGGCAATGTGTTGGTAAGCAAATTGGGTGCTTTTTTTCTTTGTGAAAAGATCATGAACTTGCATTATGTGGTATTAATCGATAGCCAATATTTTTTAGTTACTTAGTAAATAATTATGCATTTTCACTCCATGTTTTCTGCTTTGGTTGATATCGAGTTGCATCGTCTATATGTAACATAGAAAAGGTTATCGATCGATGACAATATCTTAGGATTAAATCTCATTGTGACTTCACGTATAGGAATAACTTGTTTGAAATGGAACTTTGAGATAAATAAAAATCCAAAAATGGTGTGTGTATATATATATATATCATTAGGGAAAATTACATTCTTAGAAATATATTTTCAAGCTTGAAGTTAATTATTTTAAAATATATTCAATACAACTAGAATGATATTTGAAAAAGGTAGAACGATATTTTTATAAATCATATACACATTTAATAGATTTTATTTTATTTTATTTGCAAAGAGTATATGGTGAACGTTGCTAACAATAATCAAAGTCTTTACAAGTTGAGTTCACTATCATCTTCTATTAAACATATGATTAATTATGAAGTCACCTTACACAATTACTTATCTTTCAAAGTTAATTAATTTTATAAAATTAATAATGCCGTTACAACGAGATGATCTACCAACACAGCTCGTAAAAATGTACTTTGGCCATCCTCCTATTTTATAAGAAACATCTACAATATGGACAATTCGAATTAAGGTGATTCCAAAACCTAAAGCCACTTATGGATTCAAATATGGACAACACAATGAACTATCGACGAAGTTAATTTAGCAAAGATGAAAGTTCTAAAGTTAGGCAAGACGTGGCGGTAAGAAAAAAAATGAGTGGAATCATCTTAGTTGTTTTCTATAATGGAGACTCATTTATTGTATTAATAAGGGTATCTAAAGTACAGTTTAGTTAGGAACTTAGCATAGAAAAAGGTTTGATAAAAAATAAGCAACAAAACAATATTTATTAAAATAATAAATAAGTTGGAAATGGAGAGAATAAAACACAGAAACAAAACACGCATGCCTCTTAATATCTTAACTTGCATGTCACAATATCGATAAGAATTAAATTGGATATAGTGTTTCATCATGTTTATTCTTATAATGTCTGTTCCATTATCTCGTCTTTTTGATAATTACGTCCAATCTTGATAGAAAAAATGTGCAAGAGATATTCCTCTTCTAAAAGGTTTTCTATGAAAATAATATAATTTTTTTTTGAGGGATACAACGATATTCCAAGAAGAGTTGTGAAGAAGAAAGGATCCGTGGCTATTACCAACTCAAGAAAATATTCATTCAAAAATCAATCAACACCGTATTAAAAGGATATGCTCATTTTAACGAACAATTTCAGACCATCCAAAAAGTAAGAGCACGTGAAAAAGGATACAACTCACATCTTATAAAAATATACATGAAGCTTGATGCTATAATTCAAATTAAGCCTTTGGCCTAGACTACAATAGACAAAGAAACATAATAGCGATTATATTACTAGCCAATCATCAATAAACTAACATTTGTTTCCTCAAAGGTACTACTTAATGTTAATACTCAAAAGAGATTATCATGACAAATTTAATTAGCTAATTGGTTTATCAACTTCATTTGATAGCGCTATCTAACTTGCCCAAATACTATTGGCTTTAATATCAAATGTTATGATCACAAATTAATTAGCCTATCAACTTCTCAAAATATTTAAACTTAGTTGATAGTAATGTACTCATCCGATCTTTATAAGCTAATATTAATTTTATCCATTTTCGATGACTTATAAAAGTTTGATAAGTATACTACTATCGACTTCAGTTTAAACATTTTAACCAGTAGTTTAGAATTTTATTGTTTGAGCATGATGAGAAAACCCAATATTTTAACTAACTGACCTAATATTTTAACCAGTTGACCTAATAAAATACTAAACCCAACAGAACTGATCTAATATTTGAGCATGATGAGAGAACCAAGTAGAAAAAATCATCCGTGGATGGAACACTCATGACGATGTGAAGCCACCACTATGCTTCGCTCGTATGCACGATACTAAGGTTTAATCTACGTCTTGACAAAGATATCAAGCTCTTTGGGTAGAGAAACCTATAACACGTCATGACTTCTTAGAGTATGATGAGTGGGGATAACTAGAACACCACGATCAAAGTAGAACATTTTGATCAAAAATTTAGTTCAAACAAACCTATCAGACCCACGAATCGTGACAGAAATAGAACATTTTGATCAAAAATTTAGTTCAAACAAACCTATCAAACCCACGAATCGTGACAGAAATGTTCATATTACTGTCGACACTAGTGGTGACTCCACAAGCAAGTTGTAGCAAACCTACTGTTTCTTGGATTGCCTGATTGATTTGTTGGATACTGCTAAATTTTGACAAAATTCGGTCCTATTCTTTATGTAGCAAACCTACGATATTCTATCTCTATGAATAGAGATCACCTCCTAGTAAATCAAATCAATCTTCCAGAGCTTAATTTGATAAAATGCTACAAGTGAAGGAGTAATTAAGACTAAATTGGGAAAATTCTTGAGGAACTCCAAACTAAAAATCTCATTTTGTTATTACTCTAGCTAAACTTCTCCACTCATATCTAAAAATATGTTTTTCTCTGGCACTACAAACCTGTAAGCTTTGAGTCAATGAAAATTGAAATAAGGTCTACTTAAGCTAGTTAAAAAGATGGGATATCCTTAAGCTTTGAAAATAAAGTAGGAAGGTTTGGTTCCTTAGCCTATGAAAAAGTTCTAGAAGATAGTATTAAAGTCTAAAGTGGAAACCAATAAGAAGAATTTTGAGCGGGGCAGTCTCTAGGCTCATTGGGTATCTTGAGGATGCATCTGTGATTCAGGTGAACTGTAGTCGTTGGCCAAAATCAAAATAGCAAATTGTGAAAACAGTTTAATCACAATGAAGTTGCATCAGTTTCCACAACACAACAGAATACAATGGTGTTCAGATACTACTTCGTCTATTGCATTTGAAGAGAGTAGACCTGGAGTATAGCTTTGGTTCTCTCAATGTAAAAACCGTCTCAGGAAGACATAAGAGTTCAGATATAATGATTACATGGAAAATCGATGTGATGGTTTACAGGGTTTCAGGGTTTCAAAATGGGAAGACTAAAATATGAAGAAAAGGGTAATTTTGGATAACCAATGCTATGTCGGAGAAGAATAGTGTATAATGGATGGTGATTTGAAGGAAATATTTGAACTACCCAATGAGTCTAGAGACTGCTCTAGTTTGTCTCAGAAAGAATTACTCAAGATTTAATCTTATTGGTTTAATTCTTCTCTCCACTCCAAGATTATGGAAGCAGTCCCGTAATCCCCTTATCATTCCAAAAGATGCCAAGTTCTATCTCAAACTTCTAAAACACAACATGAAACCCCGACAAACCAGATTTTTTATTTTCCTGTTTTCATTTTTGGAATGTTTTGTCTGTATTTTGGTTTATGCCAGGGACCAAATGGGAATAGTTGAGGCTCTATTTATGTGAAAGCAAGCTGAACTAGCTACAGAAGTTACAACCATCTTCTCCAATAAATAGTTGCATATACCATCAGAGACATAACAAGAAGAACTCACTCCTACAAAAGACTCCTGTTAGCAAAAAATACAAGAAATTCAAGTATACAAACAACCACTGGAACAAAACACAGCAGTCATAGGAATGAAGCCTCATAAAAAAAAAAGGGAGAATATATAAATAGGATAAGATTCATCAATAAAGACTGTTAGGCTCCAATTATGACAAGGACTCTACCAGCAATTTGGAAAAGTTGTTGCTAGATCATTAGCCATTTCTCTGATATCAGCAGCAATATGATGAAAACTTGATGTTAAACCAAATCCTAGTACTGTGAATAGATCATATCTAGTTGCCAAAGCAAAAATCAACACTGTAATACAGTGTTAAGAAATGCAGGAACACATGCACACACAGAAATAATTAACAATGTTCACAGCAACAAGCCGTGGATCCTAATTATTTGGCATTCAGCTAGATGTATCCCTTCTTATGGTTTCTAGTAACATCAGATCCCTCCGCATGGTAATATCTTCTTATATCAATAACTCTAATTATACCAGTTTTCTGATTTCAAACTCATCTCACCTAACTGATGAATCCGTGTATGTTATTCAGAAATGTTTAAACCAGCATTTAATCATTGATCAAAGCTATTCCTCAGTTTCCATTAACATAAGTGTTTCTTGTTCTCTCTTTTCAATGGACTCCACACATGCATCTCAATCACTCATCCAAATGAAACTTTTTGTTCATATGCCACAAAGCCATCTCAGCTCATCCAAATATGGTTACACTTCGGGATACATTGTTCCATGAGATGCCAACAAATTAAACCATAAGAATCAGTAGGCAAGGTTCACAAGATCAGGACTGGTATAGGTTCAGGTCAGCTAAGTCAGTGTGATACTTGATTTCTCGGAAATGACAAACAATCAGTCAAAATCAGCTAAGATAAGCCATATTCAGCTCGAGATTGTTCAATTTCGTGACCATGGAAAATCAGGGATCAGGTTTAACCAATCCTACATGGATCAGCCAGATTGGATCAATATTGGCCAACAATCCTTATAAGTTTCTGTATTAGCGTATGCATATCTGATACATATTCCACAAATAATTTTCAAGTTGATATTTTCAGCTAGCAGTAGTAAAAAGCTATTGATGCGAAAACACATTGAAATTGAATTTTCAATATATGAAAGTTTTTATGAAGGACTAGATCAGCCACAGAAAAGTTAAACCCTGTTCAAGTTTAACTTGGAAGAAAATGCTCCAAAAGCTAATTAATAGGCCTAAGAATTTTCTATAGCATTGGTTTAATTCCTCTAGCAAGTACTTGTTCGCCTAAGTATTTTCTATAGCATAGGTTTAATTCCTCTAGCAAGTACTTGTTCATTCTTCTAACACCTAAATGAACACACCACATTTACCAGCTCTGAATTCAGACAATGCATCAAAAAGATATCTGTGATAGAAAGAATTGTACAATCCTAAAAGAATCATCAATAGCAGTAGGAAGGAGGAGCAAAACAAGAATATATCCAACAACCAAAGATAAGTTGAAGTACTCCACACAAACATAATCATCTGAAGACTCTGACACATAATAGAGTTCAAACACTAACATCATCCGAAAATTATAATTCAAGTAAAAAACAAGCATAATTATTTCCTTTAGCATGAAGGAAACTTCCAAGATTACCTCGGCCACAAGCTTTTCACTCTCCAGAAGCGGAAGCCGATGCTGAAGCAGAAGCAGAAGATGCGGAAGCATATGCACCCGCAGCGGCTGGGGGCTTCACCTCCCCAGAACAACAGCCGCCTCCATGATGATGATGGTGGTGGTGGTGATGAGCTTGCCCGTGGCCGTGGCTGTGTCCGTGGCTGTGGCCATGGGGACGGCCCTTGAGCTGCTTGCGCATGTCATAGGCGTCCTCTCCGTCGGCGTAGTACTTGGCCTCGACGTCGTGGATGCGGTAGCCTAGAGTGGAGGTGTAGAGGGTAAAGGCGGCGCGGTTGCTGCGTCGGACGTGGAGGGAGACGTACTCGGCGCCGAAGACGGACTCCATAGCGTTCTGGGCGGCGGTCATGAGCTTGGTGGCGAGGCCGAGCTTGCGGTGGGTGCGGAGAACAGCAAGGGAGGTGATGTGGCCATGGCAGGGCTCGGAGGTGTCCTCCTCCATTTTGGCGAGAACGTATCCGACGATCTGGCCGCCGTAGTCCTCCGCCACAAAGAGCAGCTGCGGCCAGGAAAGGATGTGGTACAGGTAGTACTTCATCTGGTAGTTCTCCGGCAGGCACAGCAGGTTGCAAGCCTGCATCGCTAGCAGATCCTCCACCGTCGCCTGCCGTATACACACCATCTTCTTCTTTGTATTGAGGATCCGATCAATCGATCGATCAGCCGGCCGACCTAAGGATCGAGATACCCTCCGCCCCTCTTTCTCTGCCTCAGACGATAGGGTTTGAAGGAACCGACGGGTTTGATGCACCACTTTTTCACAGCTACCGCTCGAGTTGGGCTTCGGCCCATTATATATATAATATAAATTCTTGAAAAACAATTTTAAAATTTAAAATTTCCTAACAACACCGAAAAAAAATTTATAGAGCATCCGTTTTCTCAAAATATGAAAATCCATTCTGCCCATCAACCATCGCCCTCCACCCGTCCCCTAACCGTGTCGTCCCACTCCATCGCGTTGGTCTCCCCCTACAACGAACCCACCCAGTAACAGAGGAGTAGCGACCACTATCACACCCCGTTGAACCAGTGATGGAGCGGCCCTCATCGCCCTTACACGAGCAAGGGAATGAGCAGTGTCGTGAGGCACCTCTACGACTAGCGACAGGCCTCGCGCGAGTAAGGGCGCAAGTGACATCAGTGACCCATGTCGCCCTTGCACAGGCCAGGGCACAGGCAACAACCACGGTGAGGGTTAGGGGTCCGACGGGGGCTATGTAACCTCCTATCCCTTCCTTGTCAACGTTGTCTCCTCGTGCCCCCTCCTTGCCGTTGGTTGTGAGCAAGAAAGGAGGGGGGTCGACTCGCCTTTGCGGCCAATGACAACGAGCAGGCAAGGGCCAACAAGCGAGGCACCCACGTGCAAGGTGGAAGGGGCCGCTAGTAAGGCGAAGAAGGCACAACCAGGGCTAGCAAAGGCGGAGGTGCGACTTAGGTTGGGGTAGAAATTTTTCAAAATGACGAGAGCACAATCATCCTTTGACATGGTCAGAGGCTCTCTATGGGGATTTTCAAACTTGGGATGCTCTATAGTATTCTTCGGTAAAGAAAGTTAGTTCTGTTCTTGCGGAAGACGAAAGTACTATTTGAGTTCGGGCGTAAAAAGCAAGGAAAGGACTATTTCCCATTTGAGATAAGAATTAGAGCTATCAGAGGAGTTGACCCCGGCTTTCTTGAGTAGTGGTGAGGATCCAGGCGCTTTCGGGTTCGGGTAAGAATTAAATCCAATTGAAGCACTGAGTGACTGAGAAACTCCTAGTCGTCATGAAGAAGAAGAAGAAGTAGTGTGGTATAGTCAGCGGTGGCGCAAGTGGAGTTCAACAATCAAGAGAACCATCAAGGTAACCATCAACTTTTGTCCTGGAATCTCTTTCTGTTCGAGGTGAGGAGTGCGGTTTTTCAAGATTTGAATAAGAAGCTGGAGAAGGATTCGTTCAGAGTGTTGTCTACTTGTTCTGTTGAAGAAGAATCAGAAAGTATAGATTTTGAAGCCCTAAGTGAATGAGTAGAGTCTCGTATAAATTAAGTAATTAGAGAATTAGAGGAATCAACAAGATCCTGATCTGGGGCCGAAGCCAAATCGAAAGATGAAATAAAAGGTTGACAAGGCGCAAAGGGAAAGTGAGCTTCTCGATTTATTCTTATATAAGGGTGCGCATAAGTAAACTAGTCAAGTTTCGTTTTCACACCGAGGAGAGGTCGAGTGCGGTGTTGCGGTTCAATGATTCAAGGAAGAAGTTTATTTACATGGGATCTATACCAAGTGCAAGATAAGAGAGATATTCAATTCAAAGGTAAGCTAAACCCGTTGTTTACTCTTTTCTATTATATGTATATGTGCAAGGTAGATGATTAACGTTCATTGTGGATGAGTTTATAAGAAAAAGTGAGCAGTGCGGGTGCAGGCGCTAACAGAGTGTAAATTCCTTGATTATATGCAAAAGAGGGATATTCTTTTGTTTGACCTGACAGAGGAAATTCAATTAAGCCAGTTCCAGTTCTAGTTGTTGGAGCAGAAGAAAGATCTGTAGGATCAAGAAATGAGGTTTCTTTTTTACTTTAGACTTAATATTTCGGTTCAGAATCAGAAAGAAAGTTCAGTTCGGGTGCTTTAGTTGCACATTAACTTCTTGTTGGAGTGGGTGGGAGTGTTGCAATAAGAGAATCAGTAGTATCAGGAGAAGTAGTAGTTCTTGTTAAGTCTACGAGTTTTGTTCTTGTGTCAGTTAAGTCGTCAGCTACTAGTGCTGCAAGTGGGAAGTCACCAATATCAGAATAAGTTTCAAGTAAATGTAGCAGTATCAAGATCAGATGCAAGAGCAGGAAATAATGTTTCTGAAGCTAGATCATCAACTTCAGAATGTCCAATTCCAGTTCGAGGTCCAGCATCATGTGTAGTTTCGTTTTCAAGTGTTGTTGTCTACGATAGATAATCAGAGGCTAAAGTCAGCGCAGCGGGACAGAAATTAGTGTCCAAAGTCCCAATGAAGCTCTCTGCCCATGTAACATAACAGAGCGGTTAAGCAGCAAGTCAGGTCAGTTACAATGACATTATAAAATTCTTTAATTCAAAAGCTCATTGAGTATCATATAGAGTATCGTAAAGAATAAGGAGAAAGATATGGATCAAACTCAACGCTAAGGGAGTACTCTTCGATGCAAGAAAGAGATTCAATTCCTATTTAACTTGACTCTGTGCAAGAAAGAGTTATCAGAGAAAAAAGATCTTCTGCTTCTGAACAAATCACCAACAAACGGTTCTTCAAGTGAAGTGGAGAGAGGTGACTGGCCAAAGTCAGGTTGTAGAGAGAGAAGTGTTTCCGACATCCCTATTTTATAAGCGGGCTCTAGAGATTCAATTCTTCACTGAGAGGATACATAAGTTAATGCTCGATATGCATGATTTGATTGATTTGATTTCCTCGGAGCAAGTTCAATACCAGGGAGAGTTAGAGGATAAATTGAAGTTGAAGAATGATTTTACTTCGGATCAAGATCAAGACTAAGTGGAGAGGATAGAGGCTCAGATGCTAGTGTTGAAGTAGAGTCTGCAAGTAGAGTGTCTAAGTCTCTGAGAGAATCAGCAGTAAGAGAATCTGCGGTTAAGTCTCCATTCAAGTTGTTGAGAGAATCAGTAACAAGTGATTTTAAACTGAAATCTGGGTACAAAGCAAGATCTGGATCTGAATCAATTACCGGCATTGAAGCGTTAGCAGTTCCAGTTTCATCTACATCTATAAGATCATCTTGAATCGAATGCCCACAAAGAAGAAGAGGTGTGTTGACTTTGGGTCAGGTGCTAGTGTTGTAGTAAGAGAATCTACAGTGCATGTAGGGGAGTTTATAGTTTCTATTCCTGGAATTGAAGAAAAGGGTGTCAGGTATAAAGAGAGAGTAATCTCCAAAGTCATATACTTTAGCTCGAAAGAAAGATTCTTGTCATGTACTCTTTGACTCGGCCTCAGTGCTTAAAAGGAAAGATGATATTGGGTAGCCAAAAACAAAAAGATTTCACAACTCTTATTGCTTGCCTGATTGCCCTTAACCTAAATTGTCAACTCGAGAAGAATAAGTATCAAGGTTCTGCTCCAGGTTAAGAGTGAGCAGTGAGGTAATGATTAAGCAGCTTGACCTAGAGAGTTCTCCCTCGAATGTTGGGTTCTGAACTGAAAGTGGAGTTTGGCAAAAGGGATGCTGGAAAGGTGAGTTTGCCAAAGTGTGTTAGTGAGTTGCTTTGATCTATGCTTACGGGAAGAGAGAGAGGTTCGCCCTGTTCTACTTTACATATTAATCTATACCAAGTGCTCGGTAAGAGATGAAGTATTGACTTGCGAGTTAGAATAAAAGATAAAAAATTATATATGAGCTCTTAAGATGAAATTCAGTATTTGTTGAGTTTGCTTGGAGTTGCACTAACAGAGTACTCGTATCAGCTAATGCGACTTATTGAGTTTAAAGTATTCGTATCAGCTAATGCGAGTTATTGAGTTTAGAGTAATAGGCTGTTTACTTACTTTTCTTATACTATATATGTGCACTTCCATGAAAACAAGACTTGCGGAGGATGGGACGTTTGACTGTGTTGGCAACGATATTAGATCTTTTTGAATGCTTGTGGAGCGGTTAAACAGGTAATCTTAAATTCAATGATGAGCTTCAAGTCGAGTTCGGGATGCGCCTAACGAGTTTGTCGGGCAAGACGAAGCAGAAAGTCAAGTAGAGTCGACGAGATCAGATGTAGGATCATAGGCAGTATCGGGATTTGAAGCAGTTGAAAGTCAATCAACAGTTCTAGGATTAGTACCAGGCCCAACAGCAGTGTGAGCTCCGGAAGAAGCTGCTTCAAAAGAAGTATCAGAATCAGTTGAAAGATCATATGCTGGATCAGGAGAAGGATTAGAAGCTGTCTTTACAAACTTCTGTAGCACATGCGCTCACAAGTCTAGTTTTTCAACCTCTACCTGTTGTTTATGCAAGAGAAGCAGTATTTGACGGAAAGGAGAAGTCCAATATTTGATGTTCGAGAGAAAGGTGAAGTCTAGTGTTTGATGTTTGAGAGTTCGAGGAAGAATCAAATAAAAAAGGAAGCTACATATGCATAAGCTGGATCTTTAACTAGAGACGATGCAGTATTAGGAGTTGGCGCAGCAGCACTAAGATAAATAAGGGTGTCTTATATAGATGCAGTAATTAGAGAATAAGAGTCTAAAGCAGGAGAAAGATCTTCGTCAGCAGAGTCAGCATCAGTAGCATGCGATTCAGAGAGTGGAGTTCAGAAAGCCTAAGAACGTTAGCGTTGTGGAGAGGAGGTTCAGGTAATTGACTTTAATCGTTTTAAGACTCGGTGCTTACGTGAGTGGTGTTTAGTTGAGTGATTCTTATCATTCTTATTCCAAAGTACTAAGCTTTGGTTACTGAACTGAAGCAATGCAGTTTGTTTACATAGCTCTAAAATTCAATAAATGAGTTTGAAAGAAGGAATTCAATATTAATCTCATGATCTTTAAAAAAGTCATAAAACTGGGATGGTACTGTTATTTGGTTAAACTCGGGGTTACACAATATACTCCTCAGTTATTGGGCTATCTATATTAATATCCAGAATGTCTGGAGTTTTAATTTTATCTCTAATATCATTTTTTAATGATAATTGAAATCTTATGGTCCTTAATCAGTGTTATTTCTTAACACTGGTCTCATTCATAAAATCTAATCAATTCATATTCCACTTGATCATCAATGGATTAGACCTTCCACCCCATTACAATGGTTACTATAAAACGTTTATCACTTCATTTAAAGTAGACAAATGGACTCTCATCATAATTGAGGGTTGGAAGTCTATGTTGAGCCTCAACTTCTCAATGCTCCTCACTGCTGGTCCAGGTTTAATAAAACTTAATAAGAACTTAGTTGATATCATAGTTAAACAATATATTTTTCAACTTAGGTTTAATTTCCTCTCTAACATCATTGTTAATGATAACTGGACCCTCATGAAAACTATGTTTGGAAGTATATATGGAGCATTGATTCCAAGCTGCTCATTACTATTGCCCAAAGTTTAAGAAAATTTACAAGAACTGATACCATTCTTAATGATAATTAGAATCTTATGATCCTTGATCATCTTTTCAACCCCAATCTTATCCATAAAATTTTATTGATTCATATTCTCCTTAATTGCCAGTCGCTATAACTAAAGCAAAACACAGTAAGTAGAATTTTAAATAGATATCTACATTAATTTAGGATTAAAAAAATCAAATAAGGAGACCTTTTTGTTTCTGAATAGACTTGTAGTATTTTTGACATCTCTATTATAACTAAAATAAATGGACTGTCAACCAAAAAAGATCAACTCATATGCAAAGGTAGAATTTCAAATAGATATCTTTATTGATTCAGGATTAAAAACAATCAAATAAGGAGAATGTTTGACATCTCTATTAAGTCTATTAAAAAACATTATAACTAAAGCAAATAGAGGTTTTTTAATTGATTTAGAATTAAAAAATCAAATAAGGTGACCTTTTTTATTTTCAGTATAGTTGTAGTATTTTTGACATCTCTATTAAAATACTATAAATCTGTTCAAAAATATTATAATTAAAACAAATAGATTCATAACATAATAGGAACCAATTAATATACAAAAGTAAAATTTCAAATATATATCTTCATCAGTTTAAGAATATGAACAGTCAAATAGGAAGATTTTTTATTTGTTATAATATTTTTAAATATGTATAATATTTTTGGTACCTCCATGGAACACTACAAGAATACTATATGTAATTAAGAAATTGAATCGGTCATAGTATAATGACAATTGGCCCATATAGGTGGACCGGTTCACGTCCATAATGTATAATCAAGCTTAAGATGAATAGGAGCTATTTTTGAAAAATGTGAAAACAGCACACTATAGGTTTTTTTAGTAAAAAAAAAAAGAATGATCGAAGTCAAATTTTGTCTTAATTAAAATTTTTTGGTAGGTGAGAAATAAATAAGTTAAAATAGCAGCGGAAAAATAATAAAGAAATTGAATGAATTTTAGGGGCCGGCGCTTATTACAAAAGAAAATAAATAAAAAAGATAAATCTCATTACAAGTCATTCCCTAAAACAGTGGCGCGCTCAGCCACCCGTGCATTAGGAAGAAAATTGGTTTCGACCGTCTCATAATCCTCAATTTACAAACTTTGGTGGAACCATATATTGACGCTGAGTTCGATTTCTTCCCGTCGAAGGAAAACAGAAACGTCCTCTCGCTTTCGTCCCTGGTCTCCGTCGATTTGGTCGTCCCGGTGATTCTCTTCCTCCATAAAAGGTTCATCTGTTCATCGTTTCATCAATTTTGTTGGGTGAACTATATCCATTGTTCTCGTGGCTTTAATTTCATTTCTGTGGTTTAATTAGGTTTTTCGATCTCCGGAGTAAGGACTATTCGATGGGGTTGCAACAATCCAAGGAGGAATTGCTTTACCAGCAGGTCAATTATGGCAACATCGAGGGGATCAAAGCCCTCCGCAGCCAAGGCGCCGGACTTGAGGTAAGCCAAGCGATGTCCAGAGTTGAATCCATTGAGTCGATTAAGATGGGTTGGAATTCCAATTTCGCCTAGCCGGAAGCCAATTCTGCGGAGGATTTTGAAAGGATTGGTTTCTTGGATGGGGTTGTATATTTGTGCAGTGGATGGATAAAGAAGGGAAGACCCCTTTGATCGTCGCGTGCTTGAGGCATGATCTCTTGCCCGTTGCGAAGATTCTGATCGAGTTGGGTGCCAATGTCAACGTCTACAGGCCCGGTGAGAAGCTACTTCTGGTGCCAAGTTCATGTCGTGTCACATATAATGGAAATAAATTCGCCATGCGACCTATATTAGGTTTTAAAATTACAACAAAATGGAGCATTTGCCAGGTTTAGTTTAGCAGGTTCTTTAGTAGAGATGAACTAGTTACATGATTTATCTGTCTCTATGCAAGAGGGCAAGAACCAGAATAGCGTGATGATTTTGCTTTTCTATGATCATGTATGTTGCCTTAGACAGGTACCCAAACAACTATATTCAGTTATCATGAATGGTGCTCAGAAAGAAAAAAAATGAAGAGAAGGGAAGATACCAGAAAAGAAAATTTTGTTTCCCCTTTTCCAGTGAAGAGTGGAAATACAGGATCAATTGAACTTTTTCTTCTCCAACTTTCTCCAACTTTTGTTATTAGAAAATTGGGTTTCTGTGTGTCCACATGTTTGTGTGATTTACTATTTTTTTTCTCTATTATCCTCCCAACTCTGTTACCAAACAAGAGGACGTAACTTACTCTCCACCCTTTGCTTCTCATCTCCGGTTATCTCCCTCTACATTGATTAATGAATTGTTGTTGTAGTTTGGTAATGTTTTCGTGCTTGTTTGTTCTATGCAAATGGCTATGTTGTGCAAAGGATTTTGTTGCACAAATATAATCTGTGTGCTTTATTAAAGAACTGTATTTGCAAGCAAATGAATTATCACATAAAGCCTACAGATAGTAGAAGTGAATTTAGTTTCTTTTTCTGCAATTTCATGAAATTATCACATAAAGCCTACACTTTGATTTTTTGCATTTGCATTTTTATTGAATTATTGGACATGGAAACTTGCATATAAAGGTCTAAGTGCCTTTACTTTTTCACTGTAGGGTGTCATGCAGGAACTCCCTTGCACCATGCTGCTAAAAGAGGCCTTGAGCAGACTGTTCATCTCCTTCTTTCTAATGGAGGTATTTCTGTATCACTTGCTCTTCATAATACTTTTTCCTCATGTTTTTTTATTATTGATGTTATTAGAATGCTCATTTCTTAAATATCACAGCAAATCCTTTCATCATGAATGATGATTGTCATACTGCACTTGATTTGGCTAGAGAAAAGGGGCACTGCAATGTTGTCCGGGCAATTGAGGTATTCTTTCTGCTGCTAAATCCAATTTACCATTTAGCTCCAGTCTCGGTGTTTGGTTCTAAATTTGATGCATCATCTGTAAATTATATATGGTCCTTTTTCTGATATTGCTTGTGTTCAGAGTCGAATTTCTCTTTTTACTGGATGGCTGCGGGAGGTTTACGGGCCAGGCTTTTTGGAAGCACTTGTACCACAACTGTTGACACGAAAAATGTCTGTGTATCCTTATAGTCTTTTTTTGTTCATATCAGCTTTTTCCTTCACAGACACCATCGAACATTAGTGTAACATAGAGGATATATCAACTTTCGTCCTTTAGGAATTATGAAGTTGCTGATCATTATTTCATTTATTATGCAGTTGGTCTGTTGTGTTGCCATGTGATGCTCGTAATCCAACAAGACCTCTCAAGTTTGAGCTAGCTATTTATTCTGATCTTCAGGTGCAGTAGAAGAGTATCATCTTGCATGTTTTGCTTTTTAGATAGTTGCTTATCTTAATTCTGTTAAGTGATACATTATTAATTTTAAATCACTTGTAATTTGACTATATAGCATTGCGCTTTTGGCAAATATTAGTGCTTACTCTTAATTTGATCTCATATACAAATGAAATGATCAATAAAATATAGAACTAAACCAAATTTTTTCTACTGATTATAAAGTTGTAAACGATTTTTTCTTGTTATATTTTGATGGATGTCCCTTTTACTCCTTTATTTTGATATTTTATGTGGGGATCATGAATTTATGATCACTTGGGGTTTGCTTGGAATTTGAAGCCCTTGTTCAACACATATAATGGTCTGAACATTGTAGATTGATTTAAGAGGTTAATTAAAGAAGTTAAAGACGAGTGCCCATCTAATCTTCTATATACCATGTAAGAAAATTCATTACATGAGCTAGCAGGTGCATCCTCCAATTCTGAACTTGTGTTAGGACCTGCTAGTCATCTCTTGGATAAACATATCCTGTTTTTTGTGGACTTAATACTTAGAGCTAGGAAAAAGTATAATGCATAGTTCACAACACAAGTATCAGGATTGAGATTAACTAGTGACATTATGATTGAAATTGATAGGATTGTTTTAATCAGATATTGGAATCGGTTGATAAAATAATTAACTAGAAACAAAAATTATGTAGACAAGAAAAAGGTTAACAACAAAATAAATTTGAAGAAAATTTAAAATTCATTCTAAAATATTCTTTTACGTTCATATTTCATAGTGTATGTATCTTTCCAATATAAACACATGCAAAGCTTGTAATACAAAATACAAAGATATTGTATAAAAAGGCACTACATGTTTGTTTTAAAAAAAACAATTATCATATTGTATATATGTTATTAAAGTAAAAGTTATAGTATGTATCATACAAAAGATCAAAACTTACTGTCTACAGCTTTGAAGTTCAAGATAAGCTTCACTATAGCTAGAATTCTTCTTAATCACCATGCAAATGAACTAGGGGTAATACATATAAAATAATATTGAAGATCAAGTTGTATCCTATTACATTTGCATTCTCAATGATAGTTTTCTTATTTCCTTAAGTGATTAATGATTATCCTTTATCCTTCCTTTTCCCTTCCCTATATCCTTTTTATCTTACCTTTACCTATATCCTTTCTGTATTAAATGATGTTGGATGGTAGATTTTGTAAAAAAAGGTGCAAATAGTAAATGTGATGGTTGTTATAAGAAGCAAACAGTAGCAATGTCTTCTCTGTATGGCAGTTGTAGCCAAAGACTTTTTTACTTTCTTCTATTTTGATTTTCTCTTCTTCTCTTTCCCCTCCTTCCCTTGATTCAAACAATTTGTCATTTCCCACTGACCTCAAATTATATGACCAGAAAATTGACCGAATTTGAACCTTGCATACCAATATGGATTTAGTGTACCGTACCAAAGTCGGGTGATGTGGAAGTTTGATATGATGATTTTAGTTTTTTTGTTTAGCATATAGGAAGTGGGCTATGATTTCTTGGATATTGAACTTCTAATTACACACTGACATGTACTGCAAAATTCATCTACTGATGTCTATATTTGAGTGCTCATCATTAATGGAAGTGACAATTCTTTTATGGTTCTACACATGATTTGTCATAGTGGTTTTTTTGGTTCTTATAAAGAAAAATTGTGTATAGATGATATTTTTTCGGTGCTGTACATGTTTTATGGTGGTTTTTTGGTTTTTGGTAAAAAAGACTAGTTCTGAGAGAACGAACAAGGGACTTGTTCACTAGTTCCGGAGCATGAGTTTAATCATAGTTGTCTAGTAATTATTACCACTGAAGATGCTACACACTTGATTTCTAGTTTTTATCAGATTTTTCTGTTTCTTTACCATAAATATCATCTAGAGATATATATTCAATTGAATTGATACACAAGTATAGTTTCAGGCCATAGATCAAGCCAAGGGAAAGGCTCCTACCCATCCTATATTCAGGATTTTCTTTTTCTTGTGCACTTTAACTAATGTTTGCTTATTTGAACATGGAATAGATTTAGAAAAATGTATATTTGTAAATGAGGAAGTGCTTAAGTCAGATTGCACATCTTATTGCCATTTGCAGTTTCAATAAGGTAAATATGGGTAGATGACTTCATTTTTAAATTATCCAACGCTTGTACATTTTGATAGGAAGTTTTTAGGATTTTGTACCATAACTGGTTGAACCCACAAGTTTCTATGTAGTTATAGCATTTGATATTGTCAAAGGAACTTATCCTGAAGATGAATTGACATCATGGTAGAGGTCTTACTTCCGTAAACATGGATGAGAGAGACTATAATTTTTATATTATGGAGTCTTTGGATACACATAAACTAATTCAATTATTCTGTTATCTGTTTTAACATCTATGCATTAGTATAGGGAAGTCTTTTGTTGCACTTAAACTGATTTGTTTAATGTGTTATCTTCTTTGACATCTTTGACTGGTTTTACTTGACTGTTTTGCATCTGAGTTTGGTGAACTGGTTTGATTGGTCAGCAGGAGAAACTCAGCTCTAAATTTCCTCTATCTTTTTCTATTTCCCTAACTTCATTCACAAAATTCCCAAGAAATCATTGAATGAAAATATTTACTATGTTGTGAACATGTCCTTCATGTTGATTTATGAGAGAGAGAGGAACAAATTATTATGATGTCATTACTGATTGGATTTTCTAAGGCGGTCTAATTTAACAGAGTCCACTCACCATCTTATAGCTCACCGTTTTGTTAAGTTTGACATTTATTAATGGTTTGTACATGCAAGTAACTAGTGTAAGCATTCTTTGCGACAAAGAGTGCAGCTTACAGTTGAAATTTGGCTCCTGTACTTTCAATTCTTCTAAGCATGAATAGTTTTACTTCGTTCTTAAATTAGTGTATGGTCGTAGATCTCAGTATTGGAAACCTCTCAAGACTTAGCTCCATGACACATTGAACGATGTTGCCCACAGGCCATTAGTGCACAGTTTTCAATTCTTATAAGCATGATTAGTTTTTCTGGTATTTCAACAGGACATTAGTGCACAGTTTTGAGTGCTAAATCTTTTTCATTTAATACGGAGGGAGAAGGCACAATGATGTTTATTATGTAGTTCGACCACCTTAGACTTAGTGCCTCAGGCCATGATGTTGAAATTTGACGGCATTTAAGTTCTATTACATAGTATATGTTAAAAAAAACTTGTGCACAAGTATGAAAGTCCCAATTATTTGACTATGGTAAATTAGTACCATCATGGTTTTCCCTTTTGTTGTAGAAACTTTTATCATCATGGTAATTTAGAATGAAAGTTCTACCATCATGTTGTGTGTTGGACTCATGTCTTGCTTATGTCTACAAATATGTTTTTTCTGTGTCCAAATCATCATTATTGCTGATAATTTCTACAAACATGTCTTTCTAATTTCTACAAACATCACTTGACTATGTATAACTTGTTTATATATGCAAAATTCTATGTTTAAAAATGACATTCAGAACCATTTTTACTCTCTCTGTGTCTGTTTTTATCTCCATCTCTGACTCTATGTCTAAATTGTGCATACTTTTCATGGGAACTTGTATGCTGGCAATTCTTCCTTGTTAGAATATTAATTTGTGATAACTGATCAATTTTAACTATGGATTTGTAGGAAGAAATAACTCTTGTTGTCCCTAGTGCTGATCCACTAAGGACACATTGGCTTTTTTTTATGGAAGACACTGTTCTACTCCCATGTTGACTGCTAGATAAAAAAATATACTTAACATTTATGATAGACTATGTAATCCACCCTTCTGTCTACCCTAGGAAATATATATTTATAAAAACATGAATTCTTACAATAAAAGAACACATTGTATCACAAGATGTATTTTCAACTTTTGTGCACATTGAATAGTATTACTAGTTTCTTGGAGAAGTCTTGGGATTGAACATTGTCATTATAAGCTCCATGATTTATCGATCAGCATTGCCCATGAATAAGGACTGCTCATAGTTTCCAGTGTTTCAACAACACCTTAGTGGATTGGTTGGATGTAATGTCATGTTCAATATGTTACTTTAAATAAGGACACATTGACATGTTAATCATAGATGGATATACTGGTTGCACAATAATGTGTACTGCAAAGCTCTTCTACCTTCTTTACAAGTTTTAGCAAGTATTAGTAGCAATATCTGTGTGTTTTTGTGGTCTTATAATATTTTTGTTGTAATTCATTTATGTTTTCATTAGAGAAGAAAAGTTTCATGAAAGAATGAAATTCAGTATGCCCTTGATTGTAGTGAATTAATATTGCTTTGGATTTTTATTTTGCATATTTTATCCTATATCTATGGATCAAACAAAGCCCATATGGATGAAGTGAAGTGAAGTGACTTTTCATATATGAATTTTTGTGCATTTGCGTGAGCCCTTGATTTTAAAGTAGACTGTCCCTATTGGTAACCATTCTTTGGTTTCAAATTGTAAGTTGTTCTTAGAATTTACTAATTTTCGAAGCCTAAATGAATGTGTAGCTGGATCATTAATGGTACTGAAGCCTCACTATGGAGGTACTGTGTGTTCTTTCGTGCACTAAAATTATCCCTATCACTACTGCATGAACATATTTTGACTCAGTGGCAACTTACTTAAGGTTTTAGGTGAACTTCGAAACGGATTTGAAATATTTTAATTTGAGCATATATAAACATGCAAAACTGAAGTTCAAAGTATCATCAATTTGTTATTATGCTGAAAAATGCTTTTACAAGGATACTTTATGTAAATGGATTAAGCACTATATGCAACACAGTTAACTAAAACATTTATTAATAATGGTTTGACAAATGTTGATTGTGGTTTGGCCATGAGTGATCCACTCAGTTCTATTTGCCCTAATAGGGTGTGGTATATATATTTTTTTAATTTCATTTGTATTGTGAATATCATTCATGAAAACCTTGCTGATTTATGATTAAAAGCATAATGGGTCTGTCTGCAAGCAGGACTTGATAGTTGATGATGAGTTGTCTTTGTTCCATATATAGAGTTCGAATCGCCCTTGCTTGTTCTCCTAACTCTTTACTCTTGACTCTAAGTTCTAAACTGCTTCCAGCTATAACCCCATGGAGGGAGTGGTAACCAAACTTCTTGAAGAATAGAAGATAGTGCACAAGAGTAGAAGAACGTAAAAATGTAGCTTACTTTAAGTTAGAATTGAGGATTAAGAGCATAATGGGTCTGTCTGCAAGCAGGACTTGATAGTTGACTAGATGATGAGTTGTCTTTGTTCCACATATATGTATATATATATATATATATATATGTATATTTCAGCCATTTTAAATTGCCTGAATTTATCAGGCAAAGTTCTACTTTTATCATGAAAAGACTAGAAACTCCTTTTGGTTATTCAATCAGTCAATAAATGGTAGGTCATTGGTTTTTACTCACTCATTTTTATCGGCAGACTGCCAGGCCACGTACTGTTGTTCCACTCTGGAAAGTTCACATTGAAGAACCCAAGTTCAACCAATTAGATCCTGCTGTAATCATTGTTGATAAAGCTACAAGTATGTTTCTGTTTCTTCATTGTTTTGAAATTTGTTCGATGAGAATAATGACTTGAAAATTTCATGTAAATTGTAACATGGTTTGAATTTCTTTCTTAATATTTTTTTGTTAAAAGAAATTAACTTTGTTAACAAATAAACATTCAGGTGCCATATCTTTAAATGCTTTAGTAGGTTCTCTGGAGTACCAAACTTCTTTTTTCTGCCACATAAGTTTCTGGTTTTCTATATATGCAAAATGCTTACAGTTCTCACTCCACATGCTTCTGAATTTATGACTTTTATAGCACATATGAGATATGTAGATTCTGTTGGTGCAACTGCTAAGTTAGTCTGCAAATTATACTAAGAGACCCACTCAGGCATACCAAGTCTGGCCTTAGGCTTGGGGAAATAGAAAATCTTCACATCTGTCGTCCTCCATCTTGTTTTAGACAGCTGATATTTTTTTGCTAGTATGTGCAATGTCTCCATTTGATGATATTGATGCTACAGTACTCGAAACTTTAAGCTGCATCAGCCATCACTTTTTTGTCTAGCTTACTAATTGAAGTCTACTGTGTCACATGTGCAAGTGACTGCTTTACAAAAATGTTGAAAAATGAGCGACTAAAACTGTCAGATTCACAGTTTTTTGTCACCCATATTCTCAATCCCTTTGTGCCTGGAAAGTTTCAGTTTATCCTATTTTATTCTTGGTTGTATGCTTTGATGTCAGTAATACACCTGGATTTACTCCATGTCTCATTATTTTGTGCAAGTCATGATTGCCACTGGGATACCATGTTAATTAATCTTTTGGCTCTAGGCTTCCATATTTATGAGGTGTTATGTTGGCATTTCATGCTTTTAAGTGTTGTAATCTATTGAAGATTTCTTTCTGGTTGGATTCTATGTTACTTCTGTGAGAGCTTCATTGTCGTTTCTGCATTTTTTGTATCGGCTAGGTGTAAGGTGAATAAAGAAATTGAGGAAGAGTCATGTGTATGCAGTCCTCAAAACATATCATTCTTCTTTTCTAATTGCATTTTGTTTGTTTCCTCCTAGTTAGCATAAGCAGCATGTATTCCAGAAGGATTGGTTCCATGAAGTTCATTATACATTTCTGTGCTTAATGTCTAGTAGGTACTTGGCAATATAGACTGAAGTGGCATTTTTTAATGATTACATACTTCTCTGATATTATTTTGACTTCTGCAACTCACAACTTGATGATTTCACTGGTCGTTCCAGAAATGACTTCAACTCACAAGTCACAACTTAGGCAATATACACTGGTCGTTTAAAAAAATGATGACTATTAAGCTTGATACATTTAATTCTTTCAGCCAATATTGATGGTTCATAATGGACACTAGTTGTGGTTGGTTTAATATCAGGCTAAGTTTGGATACCATTAGAAAATTTTTGCATCTTTCAATTCAACTACAAAATGATGACTTCTTGGATTAAGTTTTATAATTGTAGTTCTTAATTATTCTTTTTACTCAGGGGCACGATATAAGTTTCTATCTGCACGTGAAGGTGACAAACAACAACTGCAGTGGTTCTTCAGTTCATGCCAAGGGATCTCCCAGGTATTACATGCATTTCCCGAAAAGACCCTCCAAAGTATCTGAATAATGAAATCTAGCCAGTAACTTAACGGGGCTACTTCTGAGCAAACATTAAATATCATCTTTGACTTGAACTGCATTATTACGAGATAAGGTTTGACGTACTAGGCAAAACCATTTGCAGTTAGTGCCCGGAAACTATATGAATTATGTGAACTGCATATTGAAGCACTGGAATTTGACTTTTAGATCCATTTCCAATGTCATGATGACGTGTAGTTTGTCACTTATATGTTAATGGGTTGACTTTTAGATCCATTTTCACTTGTTTGAATGTTTTGTAAATTATTTCCCTGTTACAGGTCACCAATAGCCTTCCAGTAATGCCAATAGATGTCTCAATGCCTAGTCCTCCCCAAATAATTTCATCTGCTTCACCACAGTCAACAGCTGCACCTACATCAAATCCAGAAGATCTAGAGTTGGCAATGGCCATAAATGCTTCCATACAGACGGCCATATCAGAGGGCGTGCCTGATATCCAACCTAATCCACTAACAAGCAATACAAATGATTGGGCAAGCTCTTCAGACAATTCAACTTACAATGGTTGGGACACCCCAAATGCAGATACTTCTTCAAAGATGAATGGTCAAGGGTCAACAAATGAATCATATGCAAGCAATGGATGGGAAGTTCAGTTGAATACTAGCGCATCACAGCCTAATGTGCAGAACCCTGATACTCCAGTTATTCAATCATCTCTGGGAGCACCTCCTACTCAGTTAGTTCCTTCTGCTCCTCCAGTAACCGAGGATACATTCTATGATGGGCCTATCCACTACCCATCAATAGATTGCAGCCCCATAGATATGAAAATGTCAGCAGTGGAGGATGCACCTGGAACTGCTGAAGCTAAAGATGGTTCTACATCCAGCTACTCCAAACCAGGATCGAGCGAAGACAAGGCAGAGAGTAAAAGTTCATCAGGTTGTTGTGTTATCTGCTTGGATGCTCCAGTAGAGGGAGCATGTATTCCGTGTGGGCATATGGCAGGATGCATGTCATGTTTAAGGGACATTGAAGCCAAGAATTGGGGATGCCCTATTTGTCGTGCCAAGATTAAGCAGGTCATAAAGCTCTACGCTGTCTGACCAATCAAATGGTCTATACAGGTAAGGTGATGCAAATCTTGGGCACCTGTTTTGAAGAACTTGATTCCTTGGTCTTCTGTATGGTATATAAACTTCAAAAGAATTATTTATTGCATGTAGGTTGTCGGCAAAAGTTACCTCCTAAGCCATCGTCTCATACATTGGGCTATCACAGTTGGGTATGCTGTAAATAATATTTTGTTGATAAGTTCCATATTTTGTCGCATATGATGCCTCTGAAAAATGGTTGCATCACATACCCCGAGTCTCTGTGAGCTGATAGCTGTAAGTGCAGTGGAAACTGGTGCTACATTTGAATTGAAAGAAAATGGGCACATGTAATCTGTGATATATTGTATCATTATCATGCTATGTATGCTGATGAGATTTATGATTTTCTTTTGTTTTTTTCAGCATAGACTTGTTTAGTTGACTAGGCTACAATGTATATGTTGATTTTATAACTTATGTTTCAGGTTTTGATAATTGAACAGAAGATAAAAGATCTAGTAATTGTTTTGATACAACAAATAATGAGTACCGCTTCTTTTGAAGCAATTTTGATCCATGTTACAGGATTCAAATAGCAGTCTGCATGTTCATTCAGAAAAAGACTTTGTGTTTAAATCACATTATGTAGGATGTGTTTTAAAAAGAAACAAACAGATTCAAAATGGCTATAGAAGAAAGGATTCTTCTATTTCTAAAAGAGAGGTGTCACGCATGGTAATTTTTTAATCTGAAGTTTGAGGTTTCTGCCTTTATATTTAATCCGGTAAGCAATATCCCAAGTGAGGGTGTGAAGGTTCTTCACGGAACATATGCAAGTCCAAGAACATTGTCCTTGCAGTAAGTTAGTTACTAAGTTTAGACCAGGAATTAATGACAAAAAAGTTTCAAAGTTAGTAGGGATCAAATCTATAGTTAAATGAAGCAGTTACAGGTTTTTTGGAGATGGGTCTATTTTAATGAGTAAAGGTGAATGGTGAGTTGCGACTCAAGAAAGATGCAAAACAAATTTCTATCAAGACAAACCAGCAACACATGAATAATCAAAATGATTATTTATATTTAGATCTAGAAAAAAAACTAATATGAGTAAGATTATTATTATTATTATTATTATTGAAGATAAAATTTTGAAACTCGAACAACAGAAGAGAAAAATGTAAAAGGACAACCTCTTTATTTCTCATTCGAGGAGGTTAAGAGATCGATGATAAATCCAAAATCGTAAATATTCACTATAAACCTTTTTAGGATAAATAGCTGAGAGTAGCATTTGTATTTTAATGAGACTGAAGGGACTCCCTCTTAATGGCACCTTTATATTTCCAAGATAATAGTTTCGTTCGAAATCTATATAACAAATTTTGGTAAGATATGATGAAGGCTTGAGCTGACAGGAGGAGCAAATTTCTTGGATCAAGAGCACCATCCTGAGCAATATGATAATTGTTCACTGCTATGACACATTGACATAATGGATTTATATGATAAATTCTGATAGAAAATTAGCTTTATGATTAATTAGCAACCAAATGTGTTGGAAAAATTCGTCAACTCCAAAATTCTTTAGTAAATATCGTGTCATAGCCGCTATTGATTTTTCCTACTAAAAGAAAGCCAATAAAAATGGCAGTTGCTTTCATTATATATATATATATATATATATATATATATATATATATGTATATATATATATATATATATATGTATATATATATACACATATATATACATATACATATACATATATATACACATATATATACATATATATACACATATATATACATATATATATATATACATATATATATACATATATATACACATATATATACATATATATACATATATATATATACATATATATATACATATATATATATATATACATATATATATACATATATATATACATATATATGTATATATATGTATATACATATATATACATATATATATATATATATATATGTGATTCAGAAAATTTGACAACAAACTTAGGATAGACCTAAGATGGTTCAAAATTTACTAAGGAGTCTCTTTGTTCTTAGTTCAAAATTTACTAAGAAGTCCCTTTGTTATGTATTACTTTCCGTAAGGGCTAACGTGATTTTTATGAAGTTAACAACTATTGGTGCTCTTTTTTAATTATTGACACTCCAAGTAAAAAACAAAGGATTAATTAATATTATGTAGTTATTTTTAGTTTTTTATATTTTCAAATGGATTAAGTGAAACATTTAATTTTATTTCTTCTCATGATGAAAATATCACAAGATTTATTATTGAGTATGTGCTGACTTTGTCTCACTTTGATTTATCATTAAGCGCGTGTTGTATTTCTATTAGTAGAGTCAATATAATTTTTAAAAATATAAATATTAAAAATAATAAATTATAGAAGATAATATTTAATTAGCTTGAGAATAAAAGAACGTAAATATTTCCACGTAGCGTAAGTCGAGTGATGCGTTCGATCTGCTTACCTTTCTTTGCAACCCGTCGTCACCTTAACACCTCATCATGCAATCGTGGGAAAGCAACCACTTGTGCTACCGCTGCTATTACTGTTCCTGCAAACACAAGTCGTAGGAACTGAGATCCCAATGGTTTTTACCTACGAATTGAGTTCGTGTTTCTGTCGAGGAAATGATAAGTTCTAATCGTTGCAGTAGAGCCAGATAAATTGCCCATTAAGTGGTCGGTGAATTGATGAATGCCTCCATTGCTGGTAATTCACAGTTCTTCCAAGGAGTAATCTCCATCCTTGGTTAGCTACAACTCCAACACTTTCTTTCTTGGGAATGTATACGAAAATGATACAAAATGAATTCTATAAGAATTTTCAATATATGAAGAAATAAAATACCCCCCTTTATTTTCTTTTTCTTTTGTGATTTGTTGTGAATGGAATTCATGACTACATGGGGAGTACATGAATGAGTACTGCATAGCTATAACATCCAAGGACGATTTCTTCGATGTATGTAGACATCAGGCCCACGAAAAGGAACCTCGTAGCTCTCCTGATAAGTTGCTACATGTACCAAATTGGGCATGGGATTCACTATAACATGCAATAATTTCGATGTAACATGTATAATTAATTTGGAAATTCAAACCATGATAAAAAAAATTACGATGGAGTATTATGATCTTATTTGAATAAATCAATTGGATGGCTAGTTATATAAACATGCAAGTAAAGATATATTGTTTGATGATAAATAAACAAGCTCATGCAAGGATGCAATAATGTACATGTGCATGAACCGATAGATGCATCTAAATTTGATTATAGTAAGCGAATGATACATTTCAATTCTACATGAAAAAAATTTGGCAAGAAATGAAGAAGGTCTGCAAATCTTGAGCTGCCATGAGGAGCAAATCTGTGGGTGGGTGGGTGCAAGAAGAACTTCTTCCTAATCAAGTGTTGTGATGACTCATAAATTCTTGTGAAATTATTCACCTTTGTAACAAATTGTTGCCACAAAATTCAATGCTAGATTGCACTGAAACTGTTTCATATTTGAGTAAAAATGAGATGAAGAAATGTGATGAGAGAAAAAAAAAAAAAAAAAAGATTAACTCTGAGCTTCTTTTGTAAACATCATGAAAATGGTTTCTTTCCATTAAACCCAATCATTTCATTCTTTTGGTGAATTGTAATGTATGCATTACAAAGTCAAAATGAGATAGCAAGAAGTACATCATGTATAGCGGATGAGAAAAGTTTGGCGAAGAATCACAATTATTCATGAATGTGGAGGTTAATAGGGATAAAAGATTGCTAATGCGTACATGAACAGATATTATAGTGTCCATGAATAAATAGTTCATGGACAAACACCATGGTGAAGGAGGAGGAGTTAAGCACATAGTTTACTCCAAAAATTCCATCCCAAGAACTTTTAAGGATATCATTTATTTTAGATTTGATCTCTCTATCCAAAACAAAACACATCATTGGGATGGATGATGTTACAGTGTTACATCGAACACTGTAACAACCACTTTGTAGGCTTCCTTAACAAAAATAAAATATTAAATCAGCATGAATAATTTCAGTTGGAATCATTACTGAACCCGACAGTCCAAACCCATTCTTTTGAACAAGAAAACTTTAGGCTTAGCTGTCCAGGGTTAAATAAGTAAAATAGCTATCAAGGGGCGTTGTTTAGGTATTTTTCAAAATAGAGATGCTTTGTAGGAAAAAATTAAAAGTTAAACCAACTTTTTTCAAAAATACACCCAATCTTCTACAAATTAACTCCAGCATGTTGCACCGAAATCATCTTCCCCGGGTGATTGATATCTGCTGCAATTAAAGGCTAAAGCGGTGAACTACCGTTTGAGTTTGTAGAAATCGACTTTGGGAGTCCCTTTAGCATCACAACGTTCTTTTGTTAAGCGAGCATTTGCTTGCCTCGAACAATGAAATTCTACAGTGACACGTCTTATTTAGCTGTTCTCTGATCCTCTTATCACTCAAAGTTGAGCTTTCTTTGTCTCAGAGTCAAAGCTGTTTTCACGGAGAGGGTTGATTAGATCAGGTAGACTCATTCCAAATTTGTCGACCTGCTTAGTAATGTTGGTAGTAGCCGCCGCACAACGGATGGATCAAATACACACCTGGTATATAGGTTATTTGGTCCTCGGTTAAACAGGTTTATTTATCTGACAGCCCCGTGTAATCCTCTTGGTTGCCTACATGACAAGAACAAATGAAAATATAGGCAACCCAACAGCTATCCTAATTAATCCATACAATTCAAAAGCAAGATGGAACAAGGTATCGAGTTACCTATTTAAACAAGCACACCAGATTTAAAACAGCACCATCCTAAATTTCTGGTTCGAAAATACTATATTGCAAAATTTGATGTAATGCGATTTAAAAGTGTTGAATTGCAAATTATAACATTCAGATCCTGCGTCAAATGAATCTCCTACCAGCATCGCACAACTTCTTACAGCAAAGGCATCTGTCTGCAACATTCAACCCAGTTTTCACTCGACATTTTAGATGATCCAGGCGGACGATATGACATTGTTGAACAAACGGGAGATATGACATTGAGTACTGCTTTCGACACCGTAACCACAGGAGATTACATTCTGGAGTCTTGTGATTTCCAAACCATGTTATACTTCAATGTGATTGGTGTCAATCTCGTCTATACAGTTCTTTGACTGTCAACAGTCAATCTCGCAATGGTCTTCCATGCCAACTCAAATAATTCTCATGAAGCCTGAAACTTCAATCAAGAATACTTGAAGATTTTTCCTGAATCTGAATCGGTTATTTCTATCAAGCGAAGATGAGAGCTGGTTTGTGCTTGTAAGAGAATAGAAAGCACTCGCCAGCCTGGTCTTTATAGCAGGATTAGACTGTTTCTCTAGGATTTCTTGCACCAGTCTCTGTAACAATAGAAGGTGTAATATACAGAATTTACCACATCATTCAAACTAACATGTACCAATCAAAAAGGTGTAATGTAATGCCCGCAGGTTGATGACAAAATACAACATATCATTCAAACTAATGATGTACCAATCACAAGGGAACAAATCCGACTAATATGTATAGACAAGAGACACTACTCAGAAATCACCTCAAAATCAAAGTCTGATGCACACCTAAAGATGTGCAAGAATTTTAGATGACGCAAGCACTTCTTGGGAAGAAGCTATTGATTAACGAGAATATTCAACTTCTCATGTTCCTACTTTGTATATGCTCATGTGTAGCTAACCTATCAGTGGGCTTTCCAAGCAGAATGAGAATTTGCAAAGGCAATATTAATCGAAGTAGATAAATGAAGATTGATCTAAGTTGAGAAGGAATCAAATGAATGCAGAGAGTACCTGGTATAAGTCTTGCTCACATAAAACTAATGGAAAGAGAGCATCTGCTGCAGAACCAGCAAGTTCCATTCTATGGCATCAAGAACACAAAATGAGAGAAAAACTGTAATCATAGCTTTCTTCTGTAATTAAAGCAAATTTGTTTGGCAAGCAAAATAACGAAGCATAAAACTTTTGTCCACTATACTGCATGAAACATTGCCCATTACTGCTCTGAAATGCCAAATGTCAGTATATACCAAAAGAGTATGTGTAACTCAAATCTAACCTGAAATCTTGATATAAAAGTAATTGAATTAGCAGCCTCAGGAAATAGCTCAAGATGCTTTGCTGAAATTCGCCGTTTGATTCTTCTGAGCTCATTGCCTTTGCACCCAATCCTTCTTTGCCGGCAATTTTCTCTTTGTAATGGTAGGAGGCAAGAGCATTAACTGCTCTCAGACATTTATCAACAATATCAACATCCTGAAACATGAAGCACAAAATTAAATATAAGATGGTTCAGAACTAATGCATGTCTTCAGGGGATGCAGAACACACGTAAATGTTAGATCTGATAAATTAAAGGAACCACATAAGACAAGTCTCTCCATATTTACTAATGCCCAATGCTCTACAGCAAGAGTGGCCAGATCAATGAAATGAAATTAGTTGTTAAAGTAAGAGATGGCAACTTTAATCGATTAAAGAATATGGTAAAGCAAGCCAGGAGATAGAAGAAATTCTCTGGGCAATGAACTTGATATTAATAGTACATAATGCAACAAACCAAAATTATCTGAACGTGTAGTCTTGGAGTATTGTCATATGGATTACTCCTTCAATCTGTGAGATAGGCAACCCTGTAATAATATCCAACAATGGCCACACTTATGGATTTAAATATTTTTACACTAAATTGAGATAATGATATTGAAAGATATCTTTTAAGAAATTTATTTTTCTGATGCTTCGATACATGTCAAAGTCCAAAATGGACAAGTATATCCATGCAACAAGGCTTTGGTGTAATTAGGTTCCATCATGATAAGAATTTGCAGGAAACCCTGCATGTCTTCAGTAATAGAATAAAACAAAAAAAATTGATTTTGTCAACCTACAGGAGGTAATGTTTGATAAGTAGGGAAAACGCACAACTCAGAGTAGGTAGCAACCAAGTAAAAGCAACATGTCTTTATGGTTCTCCAATTTAGTATTCTAATACAACACTAGAACCGAGATGATGCAGATACATGTTAAATAAAACAAGGAAAACATCTCTAGTACTACCCAGAGAACTGTATATATGATCAAAGCGGTCCTATACACCAAGCGCTATGAATGATGATGATGACACAACTAATCTAGTCAAGATTGTGAGCAAAAAACAAGCCTTGCATGTTATGTGGGTACGTATAAGGGGCTTGGTATCACACAAAATGGCACAAGTCACCAGCAGGTTGGTTTGTCATACACCAGAATGGGGCTTCATGTCCTCATCATCATTCATAGCTCTTCGTGTATTGGAGTGTTTGATCTTATGAACAGTTCCCTGAGCAGTGCTAGAGATGTTTTCCTTGTTTTATTTAACATGTATCTGTATCGTCTTGGTTCTAGTGTTGTATTAGAATACTAAATTGGCGACAAAAGGACCAGCTTTGCATGTTCTCTGGGTATGTATAAGGGGCTTTAGTATCAACAAAATGACACGACACCAGCAGGTTGGGTTGTCATACATTGCCTCAATCCTTATATATATGACAGAATCCCAACAGTGATCACTAATCCTTTATATAGCTAACAAGCTCCACCCAGCAGAACCAATAGGCTTGAACATGCAACCTCAAAATTGCACGACTTGTAGGATCGAAGCACTTCTCACCACACAAAAAAGCTATAGCTGATGATGAGGGCACAATTTAATATTTCAGATGGTATCATAAAACCCAGTTTCTCATGTGATGCAGGTGGAAATAGGGGTTTCACTATGCACATGGGCATATCCACAGGGTGGGCTGTCAAGCAGCAATGCTGCACCCACATGAGCCAGCAAATCCACAAGGGGACCTCATACTCCATAGAGGCCAATAACCTCCACAGTACACATCAGGGGGATCCAGGAAACATTGAATCTACAAAATTTCTTTGATCCTAATAGTCATGTATACATATGCAACATATACATCTAACTCTCACAAGTGATTTACTATTAGGACGCCTTACCACTTACCACGATGAAGTATATAGCATATACCACATAGACATGTAACCCTCGTGAGTGACTTACTATTATGACTTACCCCTCATTTAAGGCCAACACTTAGTATAACACCCCGGCTTAGTCCCACATGGTCTGATGGTCCCTTACCATTAACTTAAACTTAAGTATTTTGTGTCAGTGCTTTAGGCTTAATGAAGTTAATAGGTCACTTATCCCATCATATTGGGTTGTGATACTCAATATCTAGGGTTACCATTAGACCTACAAAATATCTTATATCCTAAAAGTACTGCCTCACAAATGTAAAGGCAATAGAAACCAGACTTGTGCTAAAAATTTTAATACAAGAAAGAGGGCATCATCTCACGACTTGATATATTGTTTAACAGACTCGTTAATGAGAGAATGGGGTGCTCAATGAAACACTATATCCTGTAAAGAATACACTTTTTCTCATCATACGAGATGATCATTTCTTTGAAAATTTGCATAGAAATTAAGACAATGATTAATAAGGAATTGTCATTAACTGTTTTGATGTTGATGATAAAAGAGGAAGAAAAGGAATGATCACTTCGAGGGGATCGACCTCCTAGGGTTTGTCAAAAGACTGAAATAATATTTCATTGGTAGGTGAAAAGAAACAGATACATCCTTATTTATAAAGTTTCATCCTTGAGTCCATCAGGACTTGGACTCTTAATAAATAAATAAATATCAAATAAACCCATATTAGACTCTTACTAAATTAGACAAACTCAATAAAACATTATTCAAAACTCAGAAAATAAACGGACCCTAACAGTTGATTACCATACGTTTTCTTTTATAGATGTATAATCTTGGGAGCAGCATGATACAACTATTTTCTACAATTTATCTTTTATCCCTTCCCACAAACACAATTATTTAGATTTCACAAATGTTTACTACATGAAAAACTTGTACAATAAACAGATACCTATTGCATGGTGTACTTATCAGTTTAAACTCATGGAAAATATGTATAATGATGCCATTCAGATAAATGAAGAATGGCTTAAGTCAATCATTGAAGAATGTGCTAAGAGGAAAACAACATACTTGATGGCAAACACCAAAGTCAAGTGTCCTGACTATATGATCAAAGGCTTCCTTGTTTAGCTGAGCAACTTTCTCAGGGTACACTTCCAACAAATGTGAGATCAGTGCAAAATACTGCAAACAGCACAGTCAGGAACTACCATATCTGAAAGAAGAGATCACTATAATAGAATTGAAATAAACTTACATCACAACTGAGTTTGGGGTACTTCAGAAGCTCCAAAGATATTAGAGGGGTGATGATATGGAGACCAACATAGATGACCTGTAGACTGATAAGTAAGAGATTTAACAAAGTTAAAGACAGAAACTTCATCAGGCTTACCTCAGCAATATCTGTACTTTCTGCCTCATTGGAGAATGATGAAAAATCAACCTGCACATAACCAAAAAATGTAGGCCCTGGAAACCAGCATATGGAAACACATCTAACTGCAGAGGTACGAAATAGATGTACCAAATCTTTGGAACAAATATTAGTAAGGAGCTGAAGCAAAGCCCGCAAATCCTTGTACTTTTCTGTTTGTGCCTCACTCTGCAGGCTAGTTGAAAGAGAGAGAGAGATCTGAAATTCAAGATATTTACATGAGGAACAATTTTCTCCCGAGCATACCATGTAGAGATTACTTGATCTTTTACATTCCCAAATTATCCCTAAGAAATGATTGCACTTGATTTATAAATAATATTTCAAGCAAGGATTTAAATCTTGATCAGATAGTCTCAATAATCTACAGTCTGGCATGGTACTAAGTACTAAGTACTAAGTATACCAGGTAGTTTACAAACCCATACCACAATCACCGATTGATAAGCATCATGCCAACCAGTATTTGAGACAATGATATCAAATGTAAATAAATTCCAGTCCTCTTGATGACTAGATCCATGGAAATAATGCATGTTTCTTTCTTTTACTTTAGTATTACCTATTAAGAATATAATAAGTGTATCAACTGATATTTGAAACTATAATTTCTAGTGTAGAACATTAAGATTTCAGGCCTCTTGATAAGTGAACCCTACCAAATAATTCATCTTTCCTTCTTTTTAGTATTGAGGGATAATCAATATTTATTGTTATTTAAAACTAATTCTTATTTGTCAAATAAATCCATTAAAATGAAACTACTAGTCAAAACTGCTGTTTGGCATAATAACCAATTATAAAGCTTATGATAGATTTACAGTAGATTAAGGACTAAAAAGGGAAGAACAATAACAAACTTGGTAAAGCTAGAATGGGAAATAGGAAAGAACTGGAATTAAATTAGATACTTAAAGGGCAAATATCAAAGTGTGCTTATGAAAGGTAAGATTAAAGTAGAGAAGTTCCCTTTTGTAGATTACTTGTTGAAAATTCTAAAGATTATGTGCTTCAGAGACACAAAATAATAATATGATTAAAATGTAATGACTTGACAACAAACCATACAAAATGGGATAAACCAAGCTTGCAAAATAAAATAGGCAAGAATGTAGAACTTGGTGTCCTTTTAAGATTGGAAGAATTTGGGAGATCAAGAGATGCATTGCTAGACTATTTTATTTTAAAAAACTTGAAATTAAGAAATTTTCAATGCTTACAGAAGCTTTTCATTACCAAACTAAAGAATTAAAAAGATACTTAAAATCAAAAATCATAAGAAGATGAGTCATATTGTGGAACAAAAAAAGTATTTTTTGTAAGATAATTTAGTTGTTTGGAAGCCAACCACCATAGCTATTTATTTGTCAAACCAACAATAAAAAAGCTGTAAAGTTCCAACTTTTTGGGATCAATTATATGAATCTTTTGCTATCATTGAGATCTGTAAAGTGTTAGTATTTAAATCATCTTTCCCTATCTATTTATAATTAGTTAAGTGAAGAGTATTTAGATCTTTATTTATAATTTCCAAGGTCTGTCGTACCGTACCGTACCGGCGTTTCGACCCGGGCTCAGTACCAGTACGGTACGGTATACCGCTTGGTACACCCAGGTGTACCGAGTACTATAGCAGTGCTACAGTGCTCGATACGGTACAGGACGGTCCGCGTACCGCTGGCCTGTCAGACCGGTACGTACCGCCCGTACCGGGCGGTATGGTCCGGTACGGCAGACCTTGATAATTTCTATTAAAGTCTTTTTAGATCTCCCTCTTCTCTCCTCTTATACTACTAATAATAATCATTTAACTATCACTCTAGGTCTCCTAAGCATATGTTCATACTAACTTAAATGATTCTCCCTCATTTTATCCTCGATAAATGAAAATATTTTCTTCACATCTTTCCTACTATCTCGATACATCTGCCTTAACATTCTCATCTCCGCAATATAGATTTTTTTTAAATATTGTTTCTTAACTACCCAACACTCAAATCCATAAAGTGTTACTAGCTTGAAGCAAAGTTGACAAATAATACTTTATTTGTCAAGACAATTATTGGAAAATATGAAGGCTAACGTTACATGGAATGTGGACCGTACAAGCAAGGTTCGTAGTTTCGTGACTAGTGTTGTACCAAACAGGGCTCAGACCAGTACCATATCAGTGTTCAGAGTGTCAATATATACCCATACATAGCGAGTTTCAAAGAGAACATAAAAATTCCAAGAAAAAAAAAAAGAAAAGTTGGAAACTTCTTGATGCAGAGCCTCTACTGCACTATACCAAGGCAATGCTGACGTCTATCACGTGAACATACTGGGCTCCACAGGTCTTGTATTGCCTAGTACAGGTCCTATACCCGGTTTTCATTGGTCCATGTATTGGTAACTTGTCAGCCTGGAAAACACTGACCATACTAAATCATGTTGCGCGGTATTGCAAACCTTGCATACAGGCATGGGAAATGAAAATGCAAATGTAAAATTCTACCAGTCTTGTAACATGGAACAGCGAGTAAACTTTTTAGCTTATAATACACAGACATCTTGTCAATCAGATAGCCTTATTACCAAAAAGAGAAACAGTGTCATGACACGACCAAAACACCTTTTCAGATATCATCAATGCGTAATCAATTTGTTTTTTCAATGCTAAGAAACTAAGAAATTGGTTATTGTTTGCTGAATTGACCTAGTTTTCACTTTTAAATAAATTATGGGTGTTTCAACTTTCAAGTTCTCATTAAGGTTTGACTTGGGTATTTGCTTGGCGTAGGGCACTACACCACATTGCAACATTTGTAGCTAAAGTAATTTTACTGGAAAAGACAATAACATATCACATGGAAATCTAGGTTGTCAGATTTTAATGTGTTTACAATGTAAATTGACTTGCATATCAACCAATTTTGTACTCATATTTTATAACTCAAAGAAAATACTCGACAGCACAATCTGGAACCAAAACCTATAGATAGAAGTTTAGAAAGAACTAAGTTTTCAATTTTTTAATCTATTATTAATAGTGGGAAGAGGTTGAAGATGTGACATGTTGAGCAAAACTATGATAGTTAAATTCGATAGAGGAATCCTAGTACTCTTGAACATCATGTGCCTCTTATAGATAAAAAAAAAAAAGTTGTACAAGACCATTTTAAGGTGTGGTGTTACTTATTAATCAAAATTTTAGTATTTGGAAAAAAATTCAAATTTTCAAAAATGTTACTGCTAAAAAATGATTTTTGGATGGATCTGCGAATGTAAACAATAATGGACTAAGATTTTCTCTCTTTTTTTTTTTGTGCAAAGGGAAAGAGGCGAATGCGGGATTTGAGCCTAGGATTTTATGATAACTATTAAAATCTTTACCAACCAAATCCGCCAACACCTTCGAAAATAATACCACTAGAAGGACAGTAGAGGAAGACCTAAGAAGACTTGGAATGAACAATAAGAGATTTGGTGACTTATTTAGACTCGTAACATTTAGATCTCAATGGTGAAAATGAATGACATAGCTAATCACAGATAGTTGAATTTAGCAATAGAAATTAATTGTCAAATTAACAAATTAACTTTAAATTAAATAAGTCCATGACTATTCCACTTCTAGTCCTTCCTAACATTAGCGGGAATGAAAATATATCAGAAATTTGACTATACTCTCAAAAACAGGACTTTAAAGGTAAAAAACATTGACAAGTAACTTCAATGAAACTTTATCAATTTCTAGCAATTACTTTCAAGTTTCAACAAAATGATATCTCTTTTTCCAACTAGCTAAATTATTTAATGATTCTGTACGGGTACAAACAAACTTATTTTAAGATATCTAAACAAACTACAAACTAAGCAGACATATTACCTTACCGATATTATGAGAAGAATAAATTCGGAGCAACTGCAAGCAAAAGTTCACCAAAATTGAAGTTTCCTTGGCACTGAGAAACGCTACTTCTCCCTCGACGAAGTCAACGACAAATTTAAGTATCAGGTACACAACTGTAGACTAAAGAAAAGATGAGTTTACAACTGAAGCTTAGTTGTAAAATAAAACAGTTCAATGATTTGAAGTATAATTTCTGGCAATAAATTAAGATGAATCAAGCACTCAAACTTGAAATATATTGAAAAAAATCATATTATGAAAAGAGTACCTGATTTTTGTACAGCTCAAGAAGTGTTAATAGAGAATTCATTACAGCACAACCCATCTCAAATATAGACTTCTGTGTTCGAGGTTGGGTGGCCCTAGATGCTCCTCTCAGCCGTTCCAACAAACAACTGACCTGTTGAAAATTTTAGTTGCTTTTACATACAAAAATGCTCAAGTACCCAAGGAATGCACTGTAAGTTACTGTACTACCATATATATTGCATCTGCTTGCTGAGCAACAGCTTTCAGATCATTCCGACTTGAAATATCCACAAGGTATGCTGTCATGGGTCCCATGAGATCTCTCACATATCTGTAGTCATTAGGGTCAAATAGGGAAGATTTGGTTTACAATCAGGCATGACCCAAAATAAAATGCTTAAATTGTCATACTGGTTGGATGTTTCTAGATCTTTAAAACTTGAAGCTGCACAAACAAGTGTCTCAGCAAGAGAACGCTGCAAAGGAAATCACCAGCAAACTTATTATTAAGTCAAAAAAATGAAAAACAAGCAAATTCATGAAAAATGTATGTGTGCCATTCCCACTTGCAAACGAGCATTTAAGGAGAATAATGTCCTCTCATTTGCAAAGGCTCTTGCAAGATCACGCCATGATTCCTACAAGAAAATGCAGTGAGAATATAAAAAACCTGAAACTGCAATATGTGGTTAACTCAAGCAATTGTTGATTCATGAACAAAGAAAAAAGACCAACATATTAGCACCTTATAGGATTAAAATTTATAAACATAAAAAATCTGCAATGTACTACTGTTCTCTTATGTTTAGTATCTTCTGATCTGTCTTTCGTCTGAGACTCAAGTATTCAAAAGGTATTTAGTTGTGGTAGTGATCATAACAATGGAAGGATTGGTCAATAAGTATATTAAAGAAAATGAGAGGAAGTGCAAACCAGGGTGACTAGCACGAATGTAGCTGAGCTTTAAATTTAATTATTTTGTAGAAGACAAACAATTTTAAGACTAAAGTGTAAGTTGTAATAAGAGACTAAAAGAAAATATACAGAAACAAAAGATGTTGAACACTGCTTGCTGGCAAGCCAAAACTGCGAAATAATTAATAGTTGAGTAGCTATTTTTTTAGGCTTGTGTCCTCAGGACTTAAGGAACGTATCTATATATGACTTTCTTAACCTTTTATCCTGCTTTTTATATATGAAATTCTTTTAAAGCCTAAAGATAAATTCAGAAGAAGAAACATAATGTGCTTGCATAATTGGATGTCCAAAATTTCCTTGAGCTTGATTATATTGGCCAGAGGTACTAACTATAGCGTGTCCAGAGAACACCTCCTAAGTTTGCATATTCAACTGACACCAATCAAGGCAATCACATCTTTTTGTAAGAAAACATGTAAAAAGAATCTACAGATTTTCAGTCATAGGTCTCATGTGCTATGACAGCAAAAATAAAATAGATTTTAAGTTTAACAGCAAGTCCAGAGCATGAGTCCATCATATTTGAGCTATCATCCCTATTCGTTATAAATCTACTAATAAATCTCACAAGTAATGATAACATTTAATATTGTTCTCACCAATGCAACAAGGTGAATACAGACATGTCTCCGACGAACAAGCACTACAAGCAGTTTCCAACATGTCAATGCCTGCCAAAACAAGGAAGAAATAACATGTCTAGTGAAGCATTCTAATTGTCTCAGTGCTACTAAGTTTATATTTCTTACAAATGTGTAAATAACAAAAAAATCCATAAAATAGTAACATAAATGATTGACAATAGAGAAAAGAATTATATTTTGAAAAGGCCAGGGTATAATGCGTATCATATAGAGTAGAAATATCAACATAACCCACTAGTTGAATCTGTTTTATTAAGAAGCCATTGTGCTTCTCAACTTCATTCAAATCCCTATCACTCCCATCAACAAATCAACAAAACTCAGAAGCTTCCTCCTATTTCATGTGATAGAAAAGTATTGGCACCATGTGACATATGCCAGAGTTTTTGACAAACGGTAAGGTAGGTTCCTGGCCCATATAGGCCAAGATACAGGTCTGCCATGACTTATATATTGCCCCTGATCCACAAAAGGGCAATCCTTGCCACTTATCAATACAAATCATATATTGGACAATGATTTACCGATGAGTACAGCAGCCCTAGGAGTCATAGTTTAGGCATCTTGAATCTTGTTGGGGTCAACTTAATTTATGTTAACTCAAAAGATATGCTGAAATCGAACAGACATATTAATAGTGGGGATAGGAAAGCACAACTGGGGACCTACCATTTAGGTGTGGTTCTCCTAGAGTAAGATTAAAAAGATAGTATGATATTTACAAATGTTAATATAAGATCAGAAAAAATATGAGCAGAAGAGGTGTTGCATATTGATAGGTAGGGCTTGTAAATTAGCTTGGTGTTAATAAAAAGCTTGGGCTTGAAAAAAGTCCATCAAGAGAGCCCAAACATAAATTTCATTTTAGATTCCACAAATGATCAGAGCCACACATGGCATCATCATTCATTGGAATTCAGCTTGTTAAAGGGCTCAGTTTTAAAGTTATTTAATATGTTTACTCCAGCCCCTTTCCAGCATGTCTGCAGCTCTTCCTCTTGGTCAGCAACGGATGTGTATACCATCATCCTCAGGATGTAGGCACTTAAGGTGGAAAGTGAGCTGCAAAAGGCAGACGACTAGTAGCTAGTGCCAGTGATGTCAGACACAAGCAGTTGGATTTTCTAGTGGTCATTATAACTTATACAAAAACCATGATCCAACATAGCTAATCTGGTCAGTCTGACTAATCTTAACCCCACAATGGATAAAAAATCCTAGACCAAATTGTGGACCTATGAACTCTAAAAAGCTTCAGGCAATCAGAACTTGGCTGTGCCCAACAAGCACATAATTAGAATGGATCAAAACATGGAGTTCAAGCAATTTTGCTGTATACACTATGATTCTGCATCACATATATGAAGACTTGCATCTTATTTAAAAACATTCTACATGTCTACTTTGGCATCTAAGTATAGGCCTCACTTGGAAACATTTCCCTTCAATTTTCATGCTTCTAAAAGTAGCAAATGTGCTTTACCGCACACAAACATAGCAGATTCATTCAGAAGTGCAATAGAGTATCTTGGGAACCTTATTTCAAGCAAAAGTAATGAACATAACTACATAAGTGTCATAGCAACAAAAAAAAGTAAATAAAGAAAACTTTGTTAGATGTCAAAGGATGTACTTGAAGCTCGTTCTCCCCAGGGTATGAAGTAAGTGTTGTCATGGAAATGCGGATAATGGTATCAAGTATTGTTTCTCCTTGGCTATGTTGCCCAGCAAAACTGAGCAAGACCTTCTTAGAAGACTGGGGGTGTTGTTGCAGCCCTTCATCATGACCAGATATCCCAAGTTGTCCTTTTGCAGCATCAATTGGCATTAAGTATGTATCAACCCATCTGGCAAGGAACCATATGACTGCCTGTGCACAACTCACAAAGAGATAAACATGAGCAGATCCGAAAGGACAGACAAATTAACATTGCTGCAGTATTAGAGACTAGCAAAAGCATCGCCTCAAGGCTCAAAGTATCTAAGCAAAACTTGTGAAAAATGTATATTATTTTAATAAAATATAAAAAAATTCTAAATTTACATCTGAAACCCGAATTAACCAAGTACCACACAGCTCAATACGACATTCCCATACAGAATAAGAGCATGTGTAGTTGACAGTATACACAGCTCCTTAGCACAGATGTAAAATGGAGTAATAAATAAATTCAGCATGCCAGACTAAAAATAATATAACAAAATGTGCATGTAAGATACTGGAGACAAGAGATGCACATTACTCATAAAAGTCAGTATTTTTTACTATGAACCTCATGCATTAAGTTTGGACAAAGTGGATAGAAAAGATAAACTACAAAAAGGTCAGAATTAGCCTTATAAAAATACCACATCTTATTTTACCCTTCACATGCAGAGCAGAGCTGACTGATTTCACTATGCCACATGGTGCTAGATTAAATGTACTAGCTTGAAAATAAATAATGAAGATTTTGATAAAATACATCCATGTATGGCAAATCATACCAAATATTCATTATATGTATATGATGAATATTAAAATAAAGATAATGCACAGTAAGTGAGTGACACACTGACGAATTACTATCCACTGAACTAATCAAGATCACAAGTATTTGATAGAGGATGCAATTAATAACATGCAAATTATCCACAACAAATAAGAAAAGTAACAATGTAGCAAGTTTCATGAATCAACTAATAACCATTTTTAGGTGTGAATCAAGCATACATATGATCAAGTATGATTAACACAACCTAAATTTGGACTCGTACTGGAGATCGATCACTTGTGCAACAAAACCACTAGGATAACAACCTCGTGCAAGCATCTTGTACACTTTTTATTATACCAAAATTTATTAAAAAAAACACAACCTAAAGTGAACCAGTATCAAGTTGACATGATAGCCACCTTTATTTACGATGAGTTTCAAGTATTGCAGATCTAAGCAATGTGATCCGACTTGTTTAACATCCTCAAATGGTTGTAACTCCTTTTAAATCCTAACTGAAAGAAACTACAAATAAATAATAAGTAATTAAATTCCAAAACTTACCTAGTACTGAAGTGAAAATATATCGCAGACTAATATTTTCCCTTTTGGTTTTCATTTTTCATGATTTTTCCTTTTTGAATTTTAAATATCTTCTTCGGTCAAGATATGATCCAACTAATCTGATCAATACTGACATTTCATGTCTGGCCAATGCCAATCCTGATTTCAATCAGAGCATATGCCAACTACCACATAAGTTCCCAATAGGGTAGCCTAGATAACCACCATGACTGTGGTACAACATGGGCCAACAACAAGGTCAAGAAAGAGCGGCATACACCCACATTTGTGGATAGAGATGGAGTGCAGCGGTCTAAATTGGTTACCATCAAACTTTGGTAAAGAAGGGAAAGAGTGGTTGCAGTGCAATATGGGTTAGCACCAAAGTCATTCAAGAATTAATATGCACGATGGTGAATCAAAGATGGGGTGACGGGGTATAAGTTAGTTGTAGTTAAACTATGAGGAAGGAAAGTGCAAGCAAGCACAGATCCAAAACTCATTGTAAAAAAGCCAATAAACCATTTCTGGCAATAAATCATATGGAATTAGATCAACATAAATTGGACCTTGAATTTATTAGCTTGATCCAATAAATTGATTTAAATTAAACACAGTTCAGCCAATATAGTCCCATTGGGGCAGATCAAACAACTAGACACAGGAAGTGTTTTTCAGAACTTAGATGTTAGTCTTAAATTTTATTATGGCTCAATAATTTGTTTCAGTTACACATAAAAATTGCAGCCAAAGTTCTTTTCATTGTGACATCATCCATAGCCTAGGGAAAGGCTTAATTCATTCAGTTCCAGCTGGACACCTAGTACCGTGAGATAACCATCAAAAAACATCTTCTCATTTTCTTATACTTTTATTACCATAAGAAACCAAACTATTAATATAACATAACAAAATTATTCCAACTTGATGTTGTTATGACCAAGGTTTGTCATTTCGGGTACCGGACCCGTCTCGCAGATTTGTAGGGGCAGGATGTACCAGTGTACCGACACATGGTACACCGGTAAGTATTAGTATTTCAAAGAGGGAGAAAAAGAAGGGACAATAGAGGAAGGAGGAAGAGAGAGGGAAGAAGAGGAAGCGGCAGAGGAGGAAGATGAGAAGACATATTACCTGATAAGCGATTAGGGCATATTTCTTGGGTGGCAGTGTGCAGCAAGGTCACAGCAAGTGGAGGTCACCGGTAGTTGTCTACATAAGAAGCGTCGATCGTAGCATTGGCCGAATGGCAGTGTGCAGCGTCCATCACGGCAAGCGAAGGTCATGGCAATGAGAAGTTGTAGTCGCAGCATCAATCGCATGAGAAGCAAGGCGGCATGCAAGTGGGATTTAGGGTTTCCCACTTCCCTTTTAAATGGTGGACCGGACCAAGGTGGTCCGTGTATCGGTCAGCGCTCGGACTGGTACATGCTGCCCATTTCATACCGGTCTGGGCCAAATGGCGATCGTTGGTTATGAGTTTTATGACAACTATACTTCTTTAGCTCTTCTACATACTTAATGTTCATTGTGAACTGTTTTAAGTGTAGAAACTATTTTGTGTACGCTCCTACAAGGTTTCATCTTTCAAGGAAACTTGAGTCATATTTGGCCAAAATATATTTGGTTCCAGTGTGAGTAGCAATTCCAGATTTCTACAATCCAACCATGTTGAGGGCATGTAGTATGCCAGCTGCCTAACTATAAGTGAGGTGGAGCATAAGATAAAACCATTGCCAGCACCGCTGACATGGGATCCTAGATCCCTGAGCTGCTGATGTACATATTTTCTCAAGGTCTACTTTCCTCTGGGCAACACATAGCTGAAAGCCTTCTTCACAACTTTTGGAAGTTAGTAGAGGAATATACATAGTAATGGTACCCTCAAGGACCCATCATGTTTTTAGGTATCTAATGCAAGACATAGGTCTATATGCAACAATTCTTTCAGCAGAACTTGCTAAAAGACAAAATCATGAATCTAGAAAGAAAGCTATAAATTGTATATGTTCCTCCATCTCCTTACAATGTTGCTCAGATGGATAATATCAACTACCAGAAAGGTCAAATGTGAAGAAAAGCAATGGATAAACAATTACTCCCTAGAGCTTAATAGTTTAAAAGGATGATGAAAAGATGACTACAAGCAAGTGCAGGTCTATTCATGACATGCCAACACAGCATTCCAGTGACAAATTTAAAGAAGAGAATTACCTTTGCTTGGCTTTCTCATTGTACATGGTCTCTACTCTAGTTCTCTCCTTTAAAATAGTTCAAGTAAATAAGCGAATAGAAAGCAACAACTTATTTCTTCACAATAGTACAGCTTGTTCAGAATGGCAGACATCATTTTAAGATAGTGAAGAAAATAAAAAATGCTGATATGCTATAGAAAAACACTATAAAATTCCACCCATGCTAATCATGGTTCCCATGAAATTGGCTCAGGCCAAAGGAACTAGATTCATCCAGATGTCTCTCTCCTCCCCACCTCAGTTTATGAACACTAATTCCACATCCAGAATTAGTCTTCAAACAATGCTCATAATATAAGGCACATTACTTACATCTACATACACTGATTATCCTATCAAAAGCTAGACCAGCCGCCAAGAAACAGAAAGATGGTGCACCACTAGATATTACAATCCAATGACTAAAAACAGTAATACTAAGTTTTATTTGGTCAAGAATGGAAATATTATCCAGCTATAGGGCATAATAAGCTGTAAATAGCTTGATGAGTATACATTCAAACAACAACAATTATATGGGTCCTTCAAACTTCTGAGGTGCAAGAAGAATATATTCATTGATTTGACACATAAAACAGTTGAAAGCAAGGATTTTAATTTCAAATGATACTGCCCGGCCCGGTACGTACCAGTCCACCAACAGACCAATACGCGAACCACCCGCTACTAGGCGGTATCAGCCTAGCTACAACGAGGAAAGAAGAAGCATCGAGGGAAAAGAGGGAAAAGGCGCTCGAAGAAGAGGGAGAATCGGGAGAACCTCGAAGAAGAGGGAAAAGGCACCGCCCTCCCTCAACGATCCCGATCCAAAATGTAACGGAGAGGCGACAACTTAGCTTCTTCTTCATTGTGTTCTTCGCCGAAGGCCGGAGACGCCCACGACCTTCGCCGCAGTCTTCGCCGAAGGCCGAAAGCGTCTGCGACCTTCGATGCCTTCGTCGAACGACGCAGATGAGGAGAAGACTGGTCTTCTCCTCGTTTAATGCGACGAGGACAAGAAAAGGAGGCGACATCACCGAGGCAACGTGCACCTCCTTTTTTTATATTATATTATATATATATATATATATATATATACACACACACACACTGAGCGACACCCTAGCATACCACTCGGTATGCCTATACTGTACCATATCGAGCAAAGCTCGAAACATCCGTACAATACGAAATTACGAACCTTGGTTGAAAGTTAACTACATGACCTACCTCCATGAGTCGAGGACTGAAGTATGCATTTCTCATTTTTGGATCTAGACTCTGCTTCGCAAAACTTATTATGGACCTGCATTAATAAAAAAATTAGTGCTTGGGATGCAACAAAGTGTAAATGGGATAAAAAGAAATGCAATAAGCATCCTACAAAGCTATTGATGTTGCAGATTAGCTGATGCACAAGGTCACAGGCATAACTCAACCACTTCCACATTCAATTACTCTCTAATCTCTATAATCTATCTGCACAAAGGATTAATTAGAGCAATTTAGTTCATGAAACTTAAGTCACCAAATTTTAAAATCCTGACTTCTTTGATTGATCAGCAAGAAATGTAGATCCATTTCTCATGCATTTTGAGCTTTCGGAAGGCAGAATATTTACATTTTATGTTAATATTAAAACAGAAGTTTGCAGTATTAAGGTTTGTAGGGCTAGTGAAGAGTATCTGTTTTGTTTACTAAAAGAGAATTTTTAAAGAAAATTAGCACAGGAGATCTAAAATTTTTTATGAAGATATATCTGATTGGTTGTGTGATGTATCCTAAGTACCTGGCAAAGGCAATTCTAATGGAGCTAATTATGTAATTGTTTTGTTGGGATGGATGTTGGTGTTACCTCCATTAGTGTCAGCCTGAAGCTAGAGTTGAGTCAACCTCAGAGAATACAATGTATGTTCTTTTAAATAAACTCTTTTATCTTTAATGGCATTATTGCTTGGAGGATCTCAACCAATGATGGAGGAAATTACTGCACTATTCAAAAACTAAAGTAAAAGAATGGAATTAAGAAACTATACCAGGAAAGAACAATTACAGGATGCTGTAGTTCTTCTGTCACACCTGAAAACCCATCTTGTATTGCTTCAGGAACCTAAACATCATAGCAATAGAGTTCATATGATTCTTATGAAAACAGTCATATTTACACTAATGAAAGCAACAACAGAACCTAGTAAAACTAATGGCCTCACTGGAGTTACTTATTTTTCTTATTCTTTAAAGAATTGAAAAGGAACTTTAAAATCAATGCTGCAGCATACTTGATTTCCCATCTTCCAATGTAAATGCCGACCACTAAGAATGTCTCTCAATAAGAACTAGGAATAAAAGAAAATACTAATTTCTGCTTAATCCTGGAAACATCAAGAAATAGAAATGACAACAGAAGGATTTGACTGCTCTATTTTTACTAGGACTTTCCTGCTATACAGAGCCGATAGGAGAAAGATATCCACATAGCTACCCAAATATTTGGGACATCATAGATTCTTATTGTAAAGCCAGAAGCAATGACAAACAAGTCAGTTTACAAAAATGTTCCGATGCAGTGAAAGAAAAACACTGATAGCAAAGAATAATATATAATTCACTTTAAGATGACTTGAGCCCCTGAATATGTGGGTGGCAGAAAAATAGAAAAAAGAAAAAAAATCCCAATATCAAAGATAAAGATTAGAGGTAACATACTGACAGACTGGAAGTTACATAATCAAAAGGTTAACAAGGTTAACAAAAAAGGATAAAGAATTGATGGGAGAAAGATCTTACAAGCACTGTTTCTCCCTCGCCTGAATCAGTAAGAACATGCCCAGTTATCAAAAGGAGCCAGTATAGTTCCTCTAAGGTTTGTGTGGGATCCATTCTTTCATTGTTCTGTTGCCAATTTTTCCACAGGAAATTAGAAACACAAAGATCTTCAATATGAAGAAAATAAGCTAACTAAATTATGTTTCTTGCTCAAGAGCACATCTGTCAACCAAATGCTATAAGAAGCCTGGCGTCAGTATTTTGTCAAAGCATCAAACATCAAAGCTCATTTAAGGAGAAAGATCAAAGCAAAAAAGGGCAAACTATTTCTTGGTTAATTATAACAGCATAGTGCAAATCAAGCATATAAACAAACACTGTGCATGGCTAACTAGCATAAAAGAAACTATAACAACATATAAACAAATACTGGGCACGGGTAAGCAAATTCACCAGGTTAGCGCTATCTGATTTGTAGTTGTACTATTCAGTACCAACCACTTATTTGGTATATTAACAGCATCAAAACAATCAAAGCCGAAACATCTCAAATTACCATCTAGTGGAAGGCTATTTTGCTTAGTTATATTCATAATAACTATCAGATCATAAAAATCTGCCAATTGATGAATCTGTCATTGATAGAGATAACAAAAATTATGTTCTTTTCATCTTTCTGGACTACACTAGACCAGGGTTTTGAATATCGGATACCGGTATACCAAGCTCTGCTCAGTACGGTACATACCAATATGTACCATCGGTACACCCTAAAACCTTAAAAATACCTTCACCTATCACGCCAGGGCGTACTAACCGATACACCTTGATAACAGTCGAAATCCGAAACAATACCGATCGGTATGCCTCGATACCAGTCAGTACACCTCAGTACCGCTCTGTATGCCTTGGTACCGATCAAAACATTAGTATCGCTCAGTAGAGGACGATCCACATACCGGTATCCTCTCAGACAGGTGCGTACCACTCGATACATTGAAATTGAGAACCCTTGACTAGACTATATCAATGCAAGGCTTGCAATTTCATGGCTCGAATTGGTACCATTCCGGTGCCCCAACATTTTATACATCAGTATGTATCGATTTTTGAAAAAAATAAAAAGAAAAAAAATTGCTTGGTACAGAGCCTGTACCGAGCATACCAGACAGTATAGGCCAGGTGTACAGTCCAAATACCAGTAAGTTGTCAGGTAAATACCGTCCATACCTTAGAAAATTAAAAAAAATTGTATAGTCAAATATTAACCCAAAATTGTAATAAACAATTGGGACTGTTACAGACTTACTGTAATAGTTTCAAATTGAGAAGGTTGATCAAGCTAAAATTTTGCAATCAGCATATTTAACATACGTAATAAACTAAGATCCTGAACATTCGATGGGAGTTACAATATGATCTCTGCTTATTGAGATCCATAGAATACAATGGTTTTATGAAAAACACAAAACAAGCCTCTGTAAATAACATCTTATGCATATTACAAAAGTGAAGAAAAAGGTTTTCAGAACCAAGTGCTTTGAATAAGCTGATAGTCTATCATATCGTATATATACAAAATGGATAAGCTAACATATTTAACTGAACTGAAAGTTATTAAGATTTAAGAGGTCCACTGAAACAATAATTCCAGCTGCTTAAAAAAAAACCACGTAAATAAAAATTGTGTCATGAACTCAAAAGAACATAATGCATCCTGCAGCAGGGTATAGAACTTGTATGAGCAAACATAATAAAACTCAAGGCAATTCTTCAAAGCAAGACTCAGATGAAAAACGAGGATCAATAACTAGGAGATAACCAATCAGGAGAATATCGAGAAAATTTTCAAGTAAAAAATATTAAATATGTTATGGAAAAAAACTAAATACAATGAAGATCAGAGATAAATCAAGCACCTGACTGAGAAGAGCAAAGCGTTCTGAAAATAGTCTTGTGAGAAACGGAACAGTCGTTTCAACAGCAGCTCGTGCAATAAGAGCATATGCATACAATGTTTCATCTCGTCCTGAAATAATAAAGAGGGCAGTATAGAGAATAAATTTTAAAGAAAATACAATGTGAAAAAGGAGAATGGAAATGACATCTATAAGCAATTGGGATGACTTGACTATATGCAACAATTACACATATCTACATATAGATAAAAACATTCATACTTGAGACTGAGACATGAAAATAGTCAGCTTCACTATCATCTTCAAATGCAGATTCAGCAGCAGCTACACAAACGATATGACAAGAATAATTACACAAGATAACCTGTAAAATATTTACTAATACAAGAAATCAATTTATAAATAAACAGGGAACACAACTAAAATTCTGATACACAGCAAAAAATGGTAAGTAGCAATTCAAATGTAATACCTTTCAGATGTGACTCCACAATAGTACTAAACAGATTTGATGCTGAAGATATACCTTCAGCTGAAATTTTCATATCATTACCTGATCGCTGCAGACAAAATTAACAAACACTTGAATCCTAGAATAATAAAGAAATAAAACAAACAATAACCAATGTTTTCAATGGAAAAAATCTTAACCTCTAATATGATATAATAGAAAACAGACAATGGTCCATCATATTATATATAATATATACACATACAAAAAGAAAGAGAGAGAGAGAGCGAGCGAGAGAGCGAGAGAGAGAGAGAACTGTCAGAATCTCCTTATCCCAAAGAGCACAAGAAACAATCGATCAGCATGCACAAAACTTATAGCAGGCATGTAACATGAAAACCATGCATAATCACCAGGATGTTCCTATCCTGCAAATCAGAAAGTATCAGTGGAATTTAGGAAATACCCCAAGAATGACAGTCCATATCTCTAACATAATATCAAGAGCTTCCGAACTCCATGTTTGCTCGTCATCATTTTTAATCACATAAGTCTGAACTACTTCACATGTCAAGGTGGCCAATAGGTGAATGGTGCCAAAAGGTCTGAAAACAAATATAGGAGATAGGTGAGATACAACTGTGTTAAACAAGATTTTACACATGGAGTAACTCTGGAGAAGAAAAATAGCAAAGTATCAACCACTGACCTTAAAGACCTAAGGAGATTATCAAAAAGCATAGTACTTGTCAAGGTTGCCATCGAGAGCAATGCATGAAAACCATCAATCATCTCACTGAGCAACATGAACTATGTTAGAAAAAGAATGGATTTCAAACTGTCTAGAAAACCAAGAAAACATAAGGACCTTTCACTTCGTCCACTACGTAATGCGCCTGATATAATGTTAGGAGGCTCAACCCATTCGATAACAGCTGATAGAATCTGTGTTAGATGCTTAATATGCATCTCCCCGTCATCTAGATACAACAAAAATATTAGATTCCCGAAATTATAACCAGAATAATGATGACTTAACAACAATAACAACAAAAATAAATCATCTTCTACTTCAAAATTTATGGATCAACATGATAAATAGCACATTTCATGCACAAGTGGCATGGGGCATTCATGGTAAATGGCAAATTGTGGGCAACAATAGTCTGGTTGAGGGCCACTAGCATAAAATCACAAGTTATATCATTAAAAGGGAAATGAAGTATTGTAACAAAGAATCCAGCAATATGTTCATCAACAAAGGAAATAAATTATTGCAACAAAGATCACATCAATAAGTTCACCACAAAGTTAACCATGTTGTTTTCTTTTTAAACATAATAATATAGCATTTGAAGTTATGATCATAGACATACAAAAGAAACAGTATATCCAATACAGTATCATTCACATCCTAAGTTATCATGACTTGCAACATATAATACAAGTATGCATAGTCATCCCTCTTTCTTTTATTTGTTCATCTACAGAAAATGAGCATAGAGAAAGGAAAATCATAATAATAATTATAAATGTTACAAAACTGCTTTGTTCTATTTTCTTTTATAACAAATCAAAAGGGCCTTTATCATTTTTGTTTCGAGTTATGAAAATATCAGACAGTGGAGCTGCCTTGGGCCCTCTAAAACGTGTGCCATAAGACTGCAAACCATCTTATGTAGGTGCTTGCCAACAGCTAGCGCAACCGCATTTTAGAATATGAGAACAATTAATTGTCCATAAGCCACACCGATTCTATGAAGTGACTAATGCATAAGTTAATAATTTAAAAAAAGAGTTCATGTCACGAAAATTTATAAAAAAAATCTTTTTAAGTCCTGGCTGCCAGTCATTGAAGTGCTCCACATATGAAGTGTTCCTAATTTTTCAAAAAAAAATAACGAGGTCAAACCAGTTCATATGATAGTATTTACCGGTCTGATCAAGAACCAGCATGATTGTTCAAAATCAGGTGTACCTGGAAACCCTGTCATACCAGGTGTACCACCCGATTTGTAAAGTTAAAATTGAGGGTACAGGTGGTAGTCCTATCATTTTTTTTGTCAAGAATAGCTATCTTTTTTTTTCTCTACTTTGCCTTCCTCCCATGCTGCTCTCTCTCTCTCTCTCTCTCTCTCTTAAATCTCCCTTGACATGTCATGTGTTGCCTCGCCACTGCCACCTGCTATGTCATCATCGGTGCTTCTTCCTCCATCTTTGATAAATCTGTCTCCTCCTCCTCCTCTCCACCACTTCACCTATTCCTCCACCTCCTTTTCCTCCTCTCTCTTTGGTTAGTGCAAATGAGTATGCCAACGTACCCTATGTTGGTATGCCAATACATATCAGACTTGAACTGGTCTTGGATCGAAACTTGAATCTTTAGTTGCACTTATGTAATTCACTTCCACTTCTCTAGTTTCTACCTTTGTAATATACATAACATTTTTTGCACTAATGCATAAAGCAATTATGCTAGTTTTAGTTGGGTAAGTGCAATAGCCAGCTAACCTGAAGGTAAATTTTGTGCCACACCCATAAGACCAATCATGCATTGTAGCTTGAAATATGAAATACACAAAACAATGTATTCAATCTAGTGTAGCTGAGACATGAAATGAGGAGTGGGAGAAAATTGGAAGTTGTAACTTCAAAAAGATAGAATATGTTCATTTTTTGCATGGGTTCTTTCGTGATGAAGGCTCATTACTTATCATGATGAACTTAATATCTCCCATACAACTTATACTCAGATCACTCTTTTGTTATGACATAAATAACATGAAGATTAACTTAATGAAATATGGGACCACAACATGAGAGATGAAGTCCCTTCGACCACAAGTGTTAAAATTCTGTTCATGAGATTAGAACAGAACTAAAATATCATAGATCTCAAATTCAGCTAAAACTACCATAATTGTAATGCTATAAAAACCGGAGATGGCTTCCAATCATGAAAACAACTAACTTTAAAACTGAAATAGTGTCCATAAAGGAGGATGCCTAGAGTTCCCTACAGAGGGAAATATTGTGGGACCCATCCCTGTCGAATAGTCTGCTAGCATTAAGTCCTTTTAACATGACATTTTTCATAGTCTCTTTACCAGACAATCTAGCAATAATCTTAAAGGACTAGAAAATAACTAGCACTATCTTAATCACGAATTTAATCAATTATATGATTAAATAAAGATTAATAGACTAAGTAGCTTGTGAATGTATTACCAGAAGGAAATATTGTCCCTGTCAAGGAGCATAATTGTACTATTAGTTGTCTAGCAGAGACTGCCAGCGGAGAATCAAACCATAACATATCAGATGAATGTTTCTGGCGAACTATTGCATAGAAGTTCAAGAGCCACAGCATATGTCCACTTGATAATAGAGCATCATGCCATAAGGGCCCTGGCTAAAAAATAGTACAAGACAAGTTTAGCAAGTTGGGTAACTACATGAACTAGTTTCAGTGAATTTGGATAAGTAAAAAAACTCTGCTACCTCCACCAATGAACGTTCAAACTTTTTTAACAGCCCCATGTCAGGCCTAATTCCAAATGACCCTGAATTTGATTTACTGCTTGAATTATCTAGAGCACTGGGACTGCTCTTGAAGTTCCAGTTCAAGACCTGAAACATAAAACGAAGCGCTCGGGAACAAACTTTCTCTTCAGATATATTTGCATAACAGCTCACAATCTTATCGGCCACATTTAATGCAGCAGATTTTGCCCAACAATAGAACTCCTACAAAGGAGACAAATGTCAACACGACTACAACTCTAATGGGAAAAAGGAAGGAACAAAAAAAAGTGCCTTACAAAAGGTTATAATTCATGGAACATCAAAAAAGCATATGCAAGGTAAGATCATACAAGTTCACACCAGGAACAGCATGACACATGTATGTACACAGATAACCATATAACTTGATAAAAGAAAATTTAAAATAAGACCTTCAGATAATTCAATTCCATAGATGAATGGCATTGTTCATGGTAGTCTTTCGGAAGACCCATACCAGTCGAGGTTCCAGGTGAAAATTCTGACACCTGTATTAGAAGAATTTTAGACTAAATAAACTGAAGAACCAATTAGCTACATATTGAGCTCAATACAAAATGCAATTCTAATGATGGATACCAAGGACTCCAGAAAACTAATGCCTGCAGACTGCATATCTGAACCATGAAAACCCAGAATGGCTTGCTTCACCTGAAAATGCAAATAGTAAGATTCTTAAATGAAAAATTAAACAAAATTATTTCTTGGAATAAGTAGGACCATTTCACAGATTTTAAATTGCATGACTAGGACATGAAGCAAGTTCCTTCAAGATGCAAGGCAAACAATTGAAAATGAGATGTCCTTTTTCTTTAATAGAAATGACAATTTCCACTTACCTTCTCAAACATGACAACTTAAAACTTATCAGACCTCCAACAAGTCACTTAAAAATACAATTAAATTGATCTCGGTTTAACAATCAAATGAGTAAAGTTTGTTGTTAGTTGTTACCATCCAAAACTTGGAAAAGGAGTGATCATGTTTATTGCATTAAACTAAGACACTAAGTGAGGTCTTCCAATGTTCCTGAATGCTGATGGTGATAGTATTGACCATTCACAATTTTCTGCAACCCAACATTAGCCTGTTTTAGAATCTTCATCTACAATTATACAAATTAATTTCATCTTAATCAACGCCAAGATAGATTGCAAATATAATAAAGTAAAAAAAACTTTGCTAAACAATTTTACTCCTCTGCCAAGTCCAAAAAAAATCCTAAGATACCTGGCACATGCAAAGAAATGCATAGGTTCATGATCATTATGTCATAATTTACAAAGTTGATCAAGATTAAGAAAAAATTATACAAAAACCTCACTTACAAAGCATGAACCAAAACATTATAACTTGAAAAGCTCCATCTTCTGGCTTTGAAAGTCTAACTTATAGAAATGATATTATGGTATGATAAGCTCTAAATGGAACACCGCCAATGCTAGTCCCAAGCCCGAATGAAAAAAAGTGAAAGGTTGCATTAAGTCACTAACAAGCAGCGTAAAACTATGTCAGATCTCATGAACATAGATCTAAACCGATTTCACTGGTCTAGGGAGAGGTAGAGGAAGATTTAAAAAGACTTTAATTAAAATTATAAATAAAAATTTAAATACTATAAACTTAACTAAACATATGACATTTTACATATCTCAATAGCGGCAAAAGATCCATGTAACCAATCCCAAATAGTTGGAACGTATGGTTTTGTTATTATTGTTGTTGATAAGGTCTAAATGACAACCACAAACTAAAGTACATGAATGAAGCACTATCCATAAATTTGTAGTCCATATTCCATACCTCTATAAGAATACCAATTTTTTCAGCTTCAATAAAATCAAACCTACAAGGAAAAGACATATCAATGGTTCAAAATCTATGTTGATGCAATAAGATGCAAGTTCAAGGGGCCACACCTCATCAAATTGCAGAAAACCCAAAAGGTTGGGAAAATATACATGCAACCAAGTGAACAAGGCATCATGTCCAATATAGTATAAAAATTTATAAATTTATTATGATCTTTTCTCCACACAAGAAGGTCAAAGAGAAGAAACCATATATGATGCTTACAATAAGTCATTATGTCCCACCTCTTTGGTATCTGCTACATGGATCTCCCCATCAAGACACTCTAAAGAGCATCTTAAGCACAATATCACCAGTCATGCTGAGAGCCTTCAAATCTCTTTCTGTTGCATCATTAAGCTTTCTTGAGCAATTATGTTGGGCAGAGTAATAGCAGCCAAGCTAAAACCCATCAAATATCTTTATATTGTTTCTAATAGTTTTCTTTGGTCATTTAAGGCGACTAGCATGACATGTACACAAGCACTATTCTATCAGATGAAAATAGAGTCATAAGTGAATTGCATGAGGTGTACAAAGATATTTCTAAGCCATTTAAAACTACCATTTATGTTTTGATTAGCTGATCTAATGTCCTGAATTTTAAAGCACACCTAGTGTTTTTAAGATAATTATCTAAATTTTAATTTTTTACAAATTTTAATTTCATAGTTTACTCATTCTACTTATCACATACATTTATTTGTTTTTTGATATAATTTATTTTACTAATATTTAATCCAATTTAAAATATACGTTTACAACTTTACATATAGAACATTATACCTAATATTATGTAGCATAGATGTTATTTTCTTGAGTATCAAAAGAACAACCATTTAGTATCTTTACTGCATACCTTTTATATGTTGTTATTTACTATGTTTCATTTTTCTATTTCTTATTGTTTACTTTTTCCCCATTAGTACCTCGAGAAGTGATCCTTGGTCAGGATCGAGAAATCTCTCTAATTGTAATAAGGGTTCTAACTTCTAAGTATGATTTGTCCATTTACATTTGATGATGGCAATGGCCCTTGTTGGACTACCAAATTAGGGAAACAATTTCCTAGAAAAAAAAGTCGGAGAGGACTTGCACTGTTGCCAACCAGGGTTCATCGTACCGACCCATATCACTTGATACCAAGGTATGCAATACCGTACCGTACCGGCGTTTCGAGGTTGGCTCGATACGGTACCATGTACCGAGCGATACACCAGGGCGTACCGAGTGATTTTATATATTTCTTCCTCTACTGTAGCACTGCAGCACTGCTACAGTGTAGCACTGTAGCACGTTCCATCAGGTAGCGGGCGATCCGCATACCGGTATGTCGTCGGACCAGTACCATTCGAAATTGCATACCATGCTCGATACTAACGGTACATACCAATCCAATAAGGGATAGATACGCGAAGTGCCCTCTAATGAGCGGTACTATAACCTAACCCCATATCAGGTGATACGGGGTCTGTACCGGGCGTGACCGATTGAAATCCGACCGTTACCGACCTATATCGGTCAGTAACAATCATATTTTGACTGTTATCAATCAAGGGCTAAGATCGCCCAATTTCAAATGGTCAAATTGACCGTTTGAACCATAGGAAAGGGTTTTCAAACCTTTTCCTCTCCCCTCCTTCAACTTATATCACTCTCTTAATCTCTTCAACTCTCTCAATCTCATCCTCACTCACATCTCTCTCATTCTCACATATTCACTCTTCTAAACTCAACAAAGCTATGATTTGTGGATTGGATCAAATTTGGGAGGATTAAGAGAAAGATCCTTCTCGATCAGAACGTAGTGGAAGGAGCCGGACAATATCAAGTCAGACTGTTCGAAGAACTAGAGACACCCAACTAACACATTCGTCCGCCCAACATCCAAAGGCAAAGGAAAAAGGGAAGGTAGTAGCATTAGCTGTACCATTGGAAAAAACCAAGTTAGGCGACGAAACACCAATGGCATATGATGTATCAGTATAGTATGTCGTGGGATCAATTTTAAGATTGGGTCCGACAAACATATCAAATTAATATACAAATACATAGAATCGAGGATCCTGATCCATTGCCTATTGAGCCCTGTTTTTTTTTTTTTTTTTTGGTGATAGAACCAAGTATATTCATCGATCGATTACTCAATTCATTTGAATCTTAAAGTTTAAGTTGTTTAAAAAAATCTAATAATTCAAATCATTTCTTTGTAGATGATTCAATATTAATGGAAGGATGATCCGGAACATACCACAAAGCTACTCTTCAAAGCTCGAAAAAGATATATATCACTATTCTTTCCTAATTTAGATTATTTCCGCTAAAATTATATTAAATGTATATTTATTTCCAATTTTAAAACCCTAATATAACTTTTTCTTTTTTTTAGATATTTCTAGAGCTATTTTTTATTTTTTTAAGCATACCGTTGGTGCGCCTTGGTATATATCGTATCGACTATTGGTCGGTACACCAGTACGGACCGAAATTGCAAACCTTGTTGCCAAGTGTTAAGATCCTATATAAATAATATATAGTTAAAAATATTCATCCACACCATTCATATTCCAAAGTAATATTGAAGTTATACAGTAGCAAACTCAATCGGGAATTGGATGGTTTGAATTACAGTAAAAATAAAAGGGACATTGTGCCTGGGATTTAGGTTCAATAAGAATAAAAAGCCTTGAACGTATTAGATGGATGGGTTGTTCCATTAAACCACCATTGACTACCGTAGCAAGTGTGCAGACAACCCCCGGTAGAAAGTTGTCGACAAGGAGTTCAGTAATGTTCCAATGCTTTCATTCTCTATTGCCTCACACGTTTGTTCTCCTCTCCTCTCTATTGACTTGGCCTAGGTCGGATGGACTATTTGATGCCTTTTGAATTTCCGAAATGGCATAGAAGCATAAACAAGACTCATTGTTTTTTTGTGGGTACATGAGCTTGTTTAGAACAAGGGTTATTATTCACTATTTATTTTTTTTTGTTTTTAATCTTCATTATCATAATAGAAGCAATCTTACCTAAGGCCAGTTAGATGATTCTTTATCCATCATATTAACATGAAAAGTCATATTTTCTCACTTCTAATGTTTATAAACTTCAATGTGACATAATATACATATCATTCCTTTGAAAAACAATACGTAGAAGGCAACATGATTCCTAGAATCCAATGTTTCAACGATCTATTGCAGCCTGCCAAACAATTTATTAAAACTTGCACAACTTCAAATTAAATGCAATGTATTTCATTAATACTTACCAGCCTCGTTTTACCAACTGAGCTGCAACTGCTGAAACCTTTAGTTGCACATAGGCATCAGCAGCACTTGCATGTTCCATAACATAGTGTAGGCAAAATCTGTAATGGCCACATTGTCTATCGTATAATGAGCAAAATAAATGGTTCAGTTAAATCTGCAAAGTATGGAGCATACAGTATCAAGCTTTTTCTATTCTCATTTGTAAGCATCCCCCACTCCCTTATTGCAGCATCACCAATAGCTCCAGCAGCTTGAAACCTTGCATTAGGCACCTCAGAATTTTCTGAGGGGTACAAGGAGAACCATCAATACTTAAAATAAAAAACAAGCAAATACTAACAACTTAAAAATCAATATCAGAACCAGCATCACAAAAATCAGCATTTCATATAATTGCAGAGAGATGTTAGAATAATAGTTCAAGAAACAATCTAGAATATGAAAGCGGACATAAAATAGCAAAACATCTATCTAAACATCCATCTTTTAGGGAAACACATATTTGTCACTGTTTTAAAGGCTCTGTACATCCACAAACAAAGGAAATTTATCTATCTAAAGCAGGGTTAACTAGTTCTCTGAAATACTCTAAATCATTCTCTAGAAGCAGGAAGTACTAAAGGGACCTTGTTTGTTTATTCTCTTTTCCTTGTTATGTATATGTTAGTCACTCTTCCTCTTGCATATGGTTTGAAATTTTACCAGCTCACACAGACCACCCACATTTTAGGTGGTTCAGTCAGGTCCAACTAAAAAATACATATCTTTAGTTAAAATGCTGATTCAACTGGGACTTGCAATTTTGCGAGCCCTCTTCTCCACTCACCACCCATCGTGCACCATCGACCTCTTTTTGGGGTAATCCTCTTCTCCTCCTCTTCTTCCTTCCTCCTCTTCTTCCTTCCTCTTCCTCCTCCTTCCTCTTCCTTCTCCCAACACTAAGTACTGCAATATGTTCTAACATACTGTGTGTTGATAAATTGTGACGGACAGGATATGTACTTGTCTGACCATGGAGTGGGACGAGTCTGGTACTCGAAATAGACAACATGCTACAATATTGCATTAAATTTCCCAAATATGCTGTACATGAGACTCCATTATACCTTCAGAAAAACGCATTAACTCCTAAAAATTGAGCAACATAGGATATAATTGAGAGCAAGGCTTGACACCACTGTTAATGACCTAGATGTCCACAGTTCAAGTCCTAGAAACAGTTCCTCATGCACTAAGCTACCCTTTTATAAGAAAAGTTTTTTTGATTCCCTAAAGATTTTAGATATGAGATAATTCCAACCAGAAATTGCCACTATATTCAACCAGACTTGAATATCTAATAAACACATGATGAACAACAGTGCCATGCATGTATCAGTGTGATTCTTATAAATGACTATTTTCCTTCAAAACTATGGTATTTTCTTGTTCTTTTTTGAACATTTAGCAGGTTAGTGACCAGCTTAAAAGATCAACCTCAACGAAATTGTAATCTCAGCATGCACTAACATGTGCTCTCAAGAAGTCCCAAAGATGCTATAACGATAATCCTGTATTACTTGACCTTGATTTCAAGTAGAGTCACATTGCCTGCTGAGCATGTAAAGAACTGATGTCAATATGATACATGAGAAGTTACATCATGTCCTGCATGTCCCTTGCAAAGCCATGCTGCTCATGTACCCATAAATCTGCCAGCCCATATATATACACACAAGGCATCCTGCCTTCACAGTTCACATGCACCTATGCATCGAATCCAGATGGAATTTTTCCTTATTTTCACCTTTTGAAAGTTGCACGACCTATACATATAGAATGAGACATGGATGCACAACCCTGTTGTTGAGCTGTCAACAAGCGATTCACTAACAATAAGAGCAAACATTTCTCCTCCATTATCCTCCTCTCCTACTCCTCTACTTATCCTTCTCCCTCTCCTCCTCCTCCTCCTTTCTTCTCTGCCTCTATCTTTGGTATGTATCCCAGATTCCCAGGTATATGCAAACCTATCATATGTTAGTATGCCATGTGCACCAGCCAATCTAGCCAGGAAATGGTATGATTTGCAATCCAGAACTTGAAACCTTGAGTGAGCTGCTAACTTGATAGGCTGAAACGATTGGCCCAGAATGCTTAAATCCAAGTTAGCAGTAGACTCTTCTAACCTTACAAACTATTCAAATATTCTCCCATATGATGTCAGACTAAACTTGAGTATCATATGTTTGATCTTCAATCAGTCCAAGGCCTTAATATAAAATACATAATGAACTCCATATGTAATTGGCCAATATTCAAATGGTTATGAGATCTAGTAAATGCACATTAACAAACTTCTTGTTTGTATTATTGGCCATTTTATACAAACAGAATTCATCAAGCAAGAACAAGTACTACAATCTATTATTCTTGTCTGAAAATAATCATGTCATGGATGTTATCCTCTAATAAGCAAAAATAAGAAGCTAGTTATTATTAGAACATGCATCATATTAGAAGTATAATACAAATGACAAATTGAAGAATCAATCAAAAATAGACATGTACATGTAGACCATTATGCATATCATTTGTGGTGTCAACAATAAGTTATAAAACAAACAACTTTAGTGAGATAGATAACAACAATAGCAACAAAACCAAAAGTCCCAACTATTTAAGGTCATTTACATGGAACTTTTGGCACCATTAAGATCTGAAAAAAGTCATATGTTTAGTTAAGTTTAGAATCCTTAAATATTTACTTATAGTTTCTATTAAGATCTTTTTAGATCTTCATCTACCTCTCCTCGTACCACTAATATTAATTATCTTATCTTTTCTGACTATCACATCCGAATGTCTCATAAGTACATGCTCGTACCATTTTAAACAATTTTCTCTCATCTTATTCTCTATTGAAACGATACCTAGTTCTTCATGAATAAAAATATTTTTTTTATAATCTTTCCTAGTAACTCCATATATTCATCTTAATATTCTCATCTCGACAACACAAATTTTTTGTATATATTATTTCTTAACTACCTAACACTTAGATCCATAAAACATTGTTGGTCTCACAACTGTCTTATAAATTTTTCTCTCAAACAAGGTCTGCCGTACCGGACCGTACCGCCCGGTACGAGCGGTACGTACCAGTCTGACAGGCCAGCGGTACACGGACCGCCCTGTACCGTACCGAGCACTGTAGCATTGTAGCACTGTAGCAGTGCTACAGTGCTCGATACACCTGGGTGTACCGAGCGGTATACCGTACCGTACCGGTACTGAGCCCGGGTCGAAACGCCAATACGGTACGGTACGGCAGACCTTGCTCTCAAAGATATCCAATGATCACACAAGACTCCTGATGCCCCTCACCATTTTAACCATCTTGTTTTTACTGTATGAATAAAATCTTCATCGATCTCTCCATATTATTGAATAATTGATCCAAAATACCTAAAGCTTTTACTTAAAGAAACTTTTTGTTCATCCAACTTAACTATATTCTCCTACCTATTCCTAGAATTACTAAAATTGTATCTCATACATTTAGTTTTAGTCTTACTTAATCTAAAACATTTAGTTTCTAAGAATTGCCTCTACAGCTCAAGTTTATGATTAATTCACTTAGGCTCTCATCAACTATGACAAGATCATCAACAAATAATATACACCATAGAGGTTTATCATATAAATGACCAGTAAGTTTATCAATTATCAAAAAGTTGGGACATAATCCGGAAACCTGATGTAATCCTAGACTAATAGGAAACTTACTAGACACACTCCCTATAGTTCTAACATTAGTAGCTACATTATCATACTTATCCTTAATAATATTAATCTCATTAGTGAATACACATTTCCTTTCTAAAACTCACCATGATAAATCTCTAGGAACCCTATAATAAGGTTTCTCTAAGTCAATAAAAACCATATACAAATCTTGCTTTTTCACCTTATACTTTTCCATAAATTGTCTTAATAAATAAATAACTTCTATGGTTGATCTTATAAGCATAAAACCAAATTGATTTCCATATATATTTGTTCAAGCCTTATCTTACTTCAATAATTTCTTTCCCAAAGTTTCATAGTATAGCTTATGATTTTAATTCCTCTATAATTTGAATAATTTTGTATGTCTCCCATATTCTTGTAAATTGACACTAAAAAACTCTTTCTACATTCATCAAGCATCTTTCGAAATCTCATGATTTTGTTAAATACACTAGATGATAGACTAAAAGTAAGGTACAGATTAAAGACTGATATAAAATCATGAAATTAACAACTATGAATACAAAAGGTCTGCATCTTAGTTGCAAAATGATGAAATAGATTTAAAAACCCAGCATGTATCAATGAGGATTTCCAAAACTTAGGTCTACAAACAAGATGAGAAATACATCTTCACAAAGACTCTTTCAGCCTCAAATATGACCTTCACAGACATGATAAAAGCAACAATGTGCATGAACTGCATAACGTTAACTTTATAGGAACTACCAAGTTGTGTCAAGCAATGTTGGACCATGCCATCCAATGCTAAGCCATGTCGACCATGTTAACACATGGCCAATCTCAGTTTTTGTCAAAGTTGGCTGGCACAGGAGGGGTGGGACAAAAAGCACATCAGGATGCTCTTGTGCCATGAAACAGTAATACCTAGAAGTTAGAATGAGGTTTGTATACATCAAACTCCATGACAATTTTAAAATCACTCGATGAGCTCAAATATGACCTTCACAGACATGATAAAAGCAACAATGTGCATGAACTGCATAACGTTAACTTTATAGGAACTACCAAGTTGTGTCAAGCAATGTTGGACCATGCCATCCAATGCTAAGCCATGTCGACCATGTTAACACATGGCCAATCTCAGTTTTTGTCAAAGTTGGCTGGCACAGGAGGGGTGGGACAAAAAGCACATCAGGATGCTCTTGTGCCATGAAACAGTAATACCTAGAAGTTAGAATGAGGTTTGTATACATCAAACTCCATGACAATTTTAAAATCACTCGATGAGCTCTAACCACGATATAGGATCTGACCATGAAACTTGACTATAAAAATAATGGGCAACATACCAAGAATGAATCGGCATGTCTGGTATGGCATGGAAGATTGCCGCAGTGGATTAATAATTTTCTCTGCTTCAGCTGGATTCATGTGCATCTACACGTACAGAGAAACTAGACATTAGATAAAACAAGTTCAATACATCAACTTGCTATGCAAGGCCATCAATTAGAGGCCCCAAAAAGCAAAATAAAGAATCATATCGACCACAACTGATGCAGAAAATAATAAGAATGCCCAATACATTTTTTTGTTGTTAACAACTGATATCGAGATGCTTGTAGTTACAAGTAAAAGGTACTGCATCGAGAGACTCATAGGCCCAACACAGCTCATTAGGAGATAATCAGATAAATAATGCACACCACCTAACTTGCCTCCTGGTAATTACTTAAGGTGTTAGAGCTAACAGCAGCTCAGTACCTGTAAAGAATGCTACCTTATTAGACTGAAACGAGTATGACAGCAAAATTTGCATTGTTTGCAGAGCGCGGGGTGCCTCTGTCTCTTAATTTGATTAAAAGATTCATCAAGAAAAAAAAGAGAAGAATCGCCAATTTTTTTCAAAATACAACAGAAAGAAAAGGAGAACATAGAAAGAAAAGGACAACAGTAGAGAGACTCATAGGCCCAACACAGCTCATTAGGAGATAATCAGATAAATAATGCACACCACCTAACTTGCCTCCTGGTAATTACTTAAGGTGTTAGAGCTAACAGCAGCTCAGTACCTGTAAAGAATGCTACCTTATTAGACTGAAACGAGTACGACAGCAAAATTTGCATTGTTTGCAGAGCGCGGGGTGCCTGTCTCTTAATTTGATTAAAAGATTCATCAAGAAAAAAAAGAGAAGAATCGCCAATTTTTTTCAAAATACAACAGAAAGAAAAGGAGAACATAGAAAGAAAAGGACAACAGTAGAGAGCATAGTTAATAAAAAAGAAAAGAAACTGTAAAGATGAACCAAAAGTTAAGACAATAGATAGTGAAATCTGACAATAAAGAAGAGAGAGCAAAAACCACATCAACATGGAACGATCGCTCTTCTGGTGAAAAAAATTGATGGACGATCAGATCAAATACTAATCCAGCAAGCAACAAGAACACTGACACCTCAAATGCGAGATCCCAAGGGCAAATAAGAAATCTGAGAACCATGCAGATGCGAGGCAAATCGTAGGGATATGCATGTGGGCGCGGCGCGGAGAGGAGACCTGGATCAAGGAGCAGGCTCGCTCGATTGCGACCATGGTGGACTGGAGTTGGGCCAGATCAGGCAGGGGTCCTGGAAATCCCTGCATCTCCTCTTCTTCTTCCACTTCACCTCCTCCTCCTGCTCCTCCTCCTCTTCCTACTCGTCTCTTCCCTAGGGTTCCGGGAGCTCTCGGTCTGCGAGCGACAAGGTCGAGACCGAGAGAGAAACGGGGAGATAGAAACCCAATGGGGCGGCTTGCCAAGCGGTGGGTGGAATTTATACTCGAGTACAGGCGATGAGCACAGCACCTGAAGGCAAACCCGGTTGCGCCAAAATCACTAGAATGCCATCTAATCAGTCGCTTTATTTTTCTAAGATAAAATATATCTACATTATTCGATGAAACAGATTTGAGTTACAAATGGGATCATTTTTGAGGTGTTTACAAATGGGATATATATTTATTTGCTCATTAAAGGGTTTAGTGGTATCGATATATTTTTTGAAGTGGATCGTTAGAGTTTGTCTTTCCCGATGTATTTCTTATTAATAATATGATAACCATCCACCCAGTCCATGGAGTGACTTTATTGGGTTGGTAAATATTTTTTTATATTTTGGGTCAATGTTCTTGGAAAAATTCAAGTATAGAAATTTTTTATGATACAAAAATTTCTTAAAAATAAAGTTTTATTATTCTATATATACAATTAAGACTATGTTATTCCATATATATATATTGATGTATCATTAGGTTTTGGTGATGCTATGGTAAAAGTGACGTAGTTGATTCATCAACAGTACGTGCCAACACTGCTATGCGTTTGACACCTCGATCGAGCCACCTAATCGATATTTGAGAGTTATTTAAGCGACTTTTCATCATCACCTAACCCTCATGTAATTGTATCTTGTAAGTGTTAACTGGAAAGTGAGTACGATCGTGAACCCATTATTGCATAAATAGCATCATGAACAAGCATAATGATCCAGCACTGGTTTTTTACCACTATGACCGGTATAATAGACAAGTGCAATGATCAATTCTTATGCTTCCGTTATTTGCATAGCAACCCACCCTCTAGGCACTCTCGATGTAGTTTTTGCAAGGTTTGAATGTCCAACTCAGATAGTTTCATCGAGAGATTGGCTCAATGGAGAACTATGTTAAATTTGAGTCATCAACATACTGGCACTAGGAGGGCAACTAGTATATCTCAAGGAAACCTCACGGGTCCATCTCAAATGAATCCCAAGGACCTGAATCCCTTAAACCTGATTGGATTGAGTCTATTAATCTCAGAATGCTCCCTTACTAAATCTCATAATCTCAATAATCTTGAACCAATGATAACAAGGGGTGTCAATCGATCTGAGCCCTCCACCCATACCAGACCCTTAATATTTTACAT